>NC_048424.1:18305502-18330820 GCF_013103735.1 Etheostoma cragini
CTCACACACACACACACACACACGCACACACACACACACACACACACACACACATATACCTTGTAAGGAAATAAAAAAATAAAAAAAATAAAAAAGAATCAAAAACAAAAAAAATCACACTGATCATAAAAAATAAAAAGTTAAAAAAAAAAGTTATATTGAGTATGAAAACTGTTGTTCATTACATTTTACTTCATAATTGCAACCGCATGTGTTGTATTCATTGTTGCAAAACGTTTTGTATATAGGCCTAGTTTGTTTGTTACCATGACAACACCATTGATCTGAAGCTTGATGCTGTCATGTAAATAGTTTTAAAATCAGCAATAAATATAACAATTTTTGATCAACTCATATCAATTGGATGCTTAAATGACATACCGGCTAAAGCCCCGAACATTTCAAGAGAACCCGACCCACTTCCTGGTTCAATCTGACCACTTCCGGTTTAGGCCCCGCCCAGTCCGAGTACGGATCCGGATACAGATAATTCATGTGGTAAACAGCTACAGATACAGATAATGCTGTACTCGCTCATCCCTAGTAAATATGGAAATAAAAATAACTGACTATATAACAGATGTTGACTTTGGTGTCAGTACCCCTTGACTTTTTCTGCATTTTGTTGTATTGGAGGCTTCAGAAAGGGTTAATGTCAATTTATTTTATAGACAGTGTTCCAACAAGGCTAAGTCTACAGCCATGCCACTGGCTAGATGACTGTTATGTCATTGTAAAGAAAACCAAACTGTAACATGAATCATACCAAAGTATTTGACAAAATGAAAATGTTGACCTGATGATCGTAGATCTCAGAGAATCACCAAGTTCATTGAGACCACAAAGACCAAACATGTCTGCTCCACATTGCATCGTGATCAATAGAAGTCTTGTAGCTAAAAACAATAAACGACAAGAGAGGTCAAAGCATTTCACTCGGCACAACAGATGTAAACCCACTGGCAGCGAATGAGGTAAAGACATGGGATTATCTAAATCCTCATCAGGCTACATTGACCTGGAGGCATGAATGTCTGTACAAAAAGGCAATCCATTCAAATATCGAGACATGCCACTAAAACTAAATGTCATCCTCATAACAGCACTAGATAAAAAGTCAATGGATCAACAAGGTCCTAGTCTTCACCAAAGGTTTTAACCTCTTGAGACCATGAAGGTCTGTACAAAGGTTTTTGCCAGTCCATCAAGTAGATGGTGATATTTTGAGAGATTTGTTCAAATTTTGATCTGCCAGTAGCGCTACAGGAAAGGTCAGAAGATCACCAAAGTTGATAGGAATCGTCCTTTGGAAACCCTAGAAACATTCACCAAATTTCATGGCAATCCATCCAGGAGTTTTGGAGATATTCACTAAAAAAGCCACCATGACAACCTCATGGTGGCTCTTGGGGAAAAGCAAAGGGATCACCAAAGTGAGTAGGCTTTAATCTCCTGGGTCCATGAATGTTGTACAAACTCCCACAGCAATCCATCCAATATTTGAAAGTGGTGGACCAATCATCCAACCAACAGACTGGTTGGGATAAAGTCCTTTAATTTGCATGAGCCTTTAGTTTTAACCAAATACTCAGAACAAGAACCATCAAGATTTTGGAATTCTCTCAATTCCCATTAGGAAGAACTGGGTTGTTACAAAACTTTGGCAGCTCCGTTCTGAAGCAATTCCAGCACCGATTTGGCTGTCAGAACATAAGTGGTTTGTCCAAGGTTCTTGGCACTATAAGATACGTTCTCCGATAACATTTGTTAATTTGGTTTTATTGATTGTTCCCCTGATCCTTACATGTCTCCCAGTCCCTTCTGCTCCCCTCCACAGCATGATGCTGCCACCACCATGCTTCGCAGTAGGGGAGCTATTAGACAGGTAATGAGCTGTGCCCAGTTTCCGCCTGACAAAGGGCTTTGTTTTATGGCTGAGAATACAGTTTCCATGTCATTACAAAACACTCTTTTTCCTCTTGCTCTACCAGTTCCAGCTCTAACAGTTTCTCAATGCAGTTCTGCCAAGACCAAACTGCTACTTTTACCTCTGCTTCAGGAAGTGGCCTTCATGAACCAGTGTCTTTATTTCCTGAGCCCCCTAGATGGGCCACTTTCTATTCAACATTAGGTTGAGAACATTGAATACTGAATTGCAATGCCTTTGGCCTTTCTCTTAAAACAACAGTGCCATTTAGTGGATTCATAAAATAAAGACACTGTTCCACGAAGCTGCATTTGGCCATCACTACAGTACAGCCTAGATTCATAAATTGATACACTGAATGCAGTCCTTGCAGCAACAGCTCCCATGACAGCCAAGCAGTCCTGTAGTCCTGTCAGTAAACTCTTTGGATTCTTCACCAACCTCCCTGACTCCCTGTCTCTCTTGGCCACCTGCTCAGTGTGGATGGACTACCAGGAAGCGGCTGGATAGTTCTATGTTTTTCTTTTCCATTTCCAACTGGGTATTACCACTGGGTTCTACTGAATTACTGACAAAAACTGCCAGAGGCCTTTCCGTGGTTGTCTGTGCCCTGCTCTGTGACAGAGTGCCCTGATAGCTCAGTTGGTAGAGAGGGAGCCCATACATATTGAGGTCTTCTCCTCAACACAGTGGGCCTGGGTTTGACTCTCACCTGCGACCCATTGCTGCAAGCTTTCCCCTTCCCTTCTTCAGCTGTCCTCTTGTTAAAGGCCAAAAAATAATCAAAAATATTCTCCTTTGACACCCATTTCTTCGATCTTATCATAGCACACAAGTTGTTTGATGGTCATGACCACTGGGGTATGTCACACAGCTTTGGCTTGTAGCTGACTGACAATAAATAAAGCCTATTTTTCTTTCCAGTGTAAAGCCACAAAATGTTGGTTGTTGAACACTGAGGTGCTGTATAGCTGACACCTTTTTTATTATGTGCCTGTGCTCAGTAGCTCTTCAGTTATCATAAAAAAACCTGGTGGCTTTGGTTGTTTCTTGCCTGCTATAATGCATTCACATTGTATAGTACCGTTGCATGGAGCTACTGCATGTTAGCAGTTGTTTTCCATTGAAAATGGCATACCAGAAGAGTGAAAACCGTCTCCAGCAGCTACTGATGTGAAATGTTAATCTACATTACAATAGGGTCCACTCAAGCTTACAGATGTTGTGATACGTATACAGTATGTATGTGTGTGTGTGTGTGTGTGTGTGTGTGTGTGTGTGTGTGTGTGTCAACATGTGTTAATGGATTCTCAGTAAGGAATGAGACAAGGTTGTGCATGAGGCCTGAGCTGCACTTTTCTCACAGTTGTTTCTTTTAATATTTTACGCTTCATCTTGAGAGACCTTAAACCTGCATTTCGTTTCTACCTCAGGAGTGATGAGAATTCAAATTAATTACAAAAGCCAGAAGAGCATGACCACCAGAAGACATGTGCATATGGTGTCTAATGTGTGTTGTGCAAGTGAATGTGCAAGAAGTTCGGCAAGTTCACTTTGACTACTCAAGTGTACTTTTTAATCGTGTTAAAATGTGTGTGTGTGTGTGTCTGACCAGTAGTCGGGCTGTGCCAGGTGTGATTTCATTTTCCTAGTAGTCACGGGTCTGTGAGATCGCTTTAGACTTTGCTTTTACCACCAACTGGCAGACGATGGTTGCTCCTCCCATCCAGACAAAGTATGTGTACAGGTTGATTTACAGTATATCATCTGTGAATGTGTGTGTGTGTGTGTTTCATAGTCTTCTTGTACTTAGGTTTTCTTAGGTGTGTATTTTATCCCCTGTTCGATCTGCCTGTAGGTGGTTGCCTGTGTTTGCTCGGATGTGGACAAAGACGCATGTTTGTGGCTTTCTGTACAAGGACAAAAAGTGTTTGTGCACATGTGTGTCTGTCCTTTAGCGTGGGGAGAACCAGAGGGAGGCCCTGAGGCTTTTACGAGGTTGGCTTCCTGCAGAGTGGAACGGTTAGAGGAAGATAATAATAGCCAGGTCAAGATTCAATTATTTGCCTGGGGATTAACCTTATGGGGTCTTTCAGGAAGGGCAGCGGGTGTTGGGGGCTTTTAGTCTTCTGAAACAGAAGCCACTTGCAAAGCTCTTTTATTATTGTTAAGTCCCCTGATCGTAAAGATCTGGAAGCTGCAACTGCAAGGCAGAGCTACAGGTCAGTCAGAGATGGTGTAGTTTAAATTAAACATAGTACATAACTGTCAATGTCAAATACAATCCATTTCTGTTTCTTTAGGGGTTCTAAGTCAATGAGATATATATTATGATGTAGGGAAACCATGCCTGTAAGTCAATTGTATTGATAGGTCATTATTAAAACATGAAACTCAAACATAAGCTATTAACAGAGGACATCTGACCTCATCCTGACATTGGGATAAGCACAGCAAATGAAAATGTTGGAAATGCTACAGGCTTTTTCTTGATATTTAGCGGGATTAGGCAAAATAACTATGTACCAAGATAGCTATCCCTTTTGTACGGTTGTTGTGATTGTATTGCTGACCATGTTGTTAATTATTGTAACGGCCTGAATGACGGGGTAATAGTTCATGACATGCTATTGTATGAGT
The DNA here is from genome assembly GCF_013103735.1 of Etheostoma cragini. Classification (NCBI taxonomy): domain Eukaryota; kingdom Metazoa; phylum Chordata; class Actinopteri; order Perciformes; family Percidae; genus Etheostoma; species Etheostoma cragini. Next base: position 18,310,070 of record NC_048424.1, read on the forward strand.
CACTGGGGTCAGAGAGGTTAGGTTAGAAAGCTAAGGATAACAGGACTGTTTTAGTGCAGCTACTGAGATTTCCAAGAAGTGCCAGCATAAACACTGTGAGGCCTGTCAGTCATGTCACCGACCTACAGAGATTTGTGTGAGATGGTGTTCCTGTGATTGGCAGAGAGTTAGAAGGAATGGGCTTGTTTGGTAGTAATTGCTTCACACCAACCTTAAAAAACTTGCAAGACCATGCAACATCATCCGTCAAGGCAATGTTGAAAATATATGTGCTACCTTATATTTCTACTTTTAATCTTGTAATTGTCATGACAAGACATGTGATCAATCATGATATGACATAAACATATGTTCCCTCCCCCACTGGCCCCCTGGGCCAATAGATCCGAGCTTTACTGGCCCCTCGTATAGTTTTACTGGCCCGGTAAAAAAAGAGTAATGCATTCTCCAAACAACAAACCAAAAGCCTTTTATTCTGCATCTACAGATATGCCTTTACTCACTCTATGTAAACACCCAATGACAATAATTGCCATTGGTCAATATTGTTTTGTTTTATTTTAGCCATGTCTACTGGGCTATTTAGGCTTTCATCTTAAAATAATTGTATAATTTCTGAAGGCACTTGAACTTAGCATTGGACAAGTTGACTTTGCAGTTAGCTAACTACAGCTAGTAACATTAGCGGACCTTGCGGTCCCTCCCCGCCTCCCTGCCCAGTCTGGCTGTAGCTATAACCACTAGTGAGGATCCACAGCATGTTGGCCTCTTTGGGCTGACTGCCGACGGTCGTTTGTTGACGTTAGCAGACATTTCTAAGCTAACGTGGGCATCTATTGTCTATCAAACTGACTCATAACTGTGATAGGCACAAACATTGCCACTGGCCCGAACTGTCCATCGGGCCATGGCTTATGTTGACCCTTGTCCCCTATTGTAAAAAGTAAGATTTCCATGTCTTGTTTTATTATTAAGCTGCTATATACATATTACGAGGGTATCAAAACTCTCAATCCACAGATAGATGCACACAGCCATACTCAGAAACGGTGCCTATGAAAAAGCCATCAGGACTTTGGCAAAGTTGTGATGTCACAGCTATAGTATACATAGGTAGAAATTGGCGCTACAGTGCCGTTACAGTCACTCCCCCGCTGCAATGACACTGCAGCAGTCACTGAGAGCACAGCTGTGGAAAAACTGAAAACGCTGTCCAATCAGAGCAGACTGGGCTTTTTCGGGTAGGGGGCTTAAAAAGATTGTGCTGAAACAGGGCGTTACAGCATTTAAACATGTTCTAGTAGAAACTCAAAATACAAGTCAGATGTTAAAAATGAGCAACTTATGGGCCATTTGAATTCAAGAACATTTCATTTTCTGAATAAGTCACACAGAAACATACTCCATGCGTGTCATTATTTGATGTATTGATGGTTTGCTTTCGTTTCCAGAAAAATGCCTATGTCATAATATATATGGCACACACACACACACACACACACTCTTTTCAGCCGCAATATTAATTTCTGCCTTTACCTATCAGATATCAATAACGCCCCATTGAAAGCCAGAGCATTTCTGTTGCATACATTAATATGTGTCTGCCAACTGAGCCAGCAGGAGCACCGCAAGCACACACACACACATATGCACACACTTGCACACTAGCACTTACACTGCGTATCCATCATAGTACAGTGTTGCGAGATGAAAGATGAGACAGAAATGTGAACTTCACAAGAGAGGAACACTCATACCGTCAGAGGCGGCCAATTGATGCGGGTGAATTAATCATCTGCTAGTCACTATCCAAAATACTTATGCATGAGCTAATGGAAGAACTCCTCCTGCATGAGGGGAGAAATTAATGTGTTGATGAGCAATGTCCCAGATATTTACAGGGCAAATCCAGGGCTGCAGGCTGTTCCACTACCTGCCTGTCAGCCACCCTGTCATCCGGTCTATTTTTCTACTGCTGTCTCTCCCTGCCTCTGTCTCTCCCTCGCTTGCTCGCTCAATGAAGTCTTGGCTGAGTGTATGATAAACGAAAAGAAAACAAAATGTCTTTTGATCCGGCAGCCTTGTGTTACAGCTCTGTCAAAGAGCATTACCATGATAACCCAATGGAAAGACCAGCCAAGGGGTATCAAAGCCAAACATGCAGACCTTTAATTCACACACTATTAATGCACACACACAAAGTATGGGCAGGCTGAGTGAGTAGGAATGCAGCAGAAAAGGCCAAGTGACATTTTCATTTCTTTTTCTCCTTTTGGTGATTTCTTTCTTTGTGTTTCCTGTAGCCGGCAGAACAAAATCTTCTCAATTCGGCCAACAATACTTTCAGTTGAAGTAGCTCTGATCAAATAACTGAACGGCAGGCAATGTTGCATTGCAAGGAGTTATGCTGTTTCATGTTTGATATATTCACTGCGTGGGGAGAGCAAATATTACCCTCCTGTTATATGGAGAACAGAAGAAAATGACACAGGGACCTTTGAAACTGTCAGGAAGATGAATTTCCTTCACTCTTGTGCGACACATGCCATGTTATTGGGTTTAAAACACAGAGACACTTGAATAATCCTCTCCGAGCAGCTACAATCCTGAATGTCTTTGGGTCAAAAAGGTAACGTCACCTTCGGTTTACGTTCATAGAAGTCAACCATCAACCGACCGATGAGTGATGCTAACAACAAATCTGAAGCTAAAGGTATTTCAGATTGTGTTTGGCCTTTTTTTTTTGGTCCTTCAGCAGCCAGGCCATTTTGGAATCTATTCAGTTATGGTACTCGTTCTTCCCAGGACGTGGTTTTTTGTCGTGGTGCACAAAAGAGGAACGCAGCACAATAAAAGAAATGCCCAACAATTATTTTCAAATACACTTCATCCGGGGCGACACTTTACCCATACTTGAACAAAATGAACTGCTGAGGACTTTTGTAGAGCACCAACAAACCGTAAAGCAGTCGCAGGGAAAAAAAAACTCAGGGGTGGAATGAAGAGTTGGAGAGCACAAACAAGTGCTATGTGAGCACTAACTTTGAGTGCATTGCATATAATACAATGTGCTGGTTTTTAAATGTACTGCTGACATTTTATCAAGGCATCTGTGTTCTTTGATGTTGGGTGGCCTAGACAATTTCTAATTCCATGTTTTTAAAGACAGCACCATTGCTTTAATAAGATATATACAAGATATATATCAATAAGATACTGTAAGTCATATGGAGAATCATTGATTGTACAGTTTTTTAAATCCTCCTGGTCCTCTTACATCATCAAGGCTACACGGCATTTTTTAAATGATTGATTGATTTTATTTGACCATTTCATTATTAAATAAGATACAGCTATGCACCATAGAGGCATGATGACGAACAGGTTGACCAGAGGTGCTACTGCACATGGGGACCTGCTAAAATTCATGGAGTGGGATACAAGCTCACACACCACTGTTTCACTTTCATTGAGCTCATACGGTGACCCGAGGCATGTTACTATAGTTACCAAATGGTCTTGCATTAATGTATATGGAGCTCGCACAGATCAATTTTAAAACCGCTTCCTTGACATTTCATAATCAGCAGTTGGAATTTATCAAAGTTTAGCATTATAATATTAAAATAACATTTCTGCTTTTACATAATTCAGCGGTTGGTTTGTTGAGCAAAGTCCGTAACGTGATGATTAGTCTTCTCTGTTGGCTGGCTAAGTCTACTGATCTGTTTCTTCTTTGTAGAAACAGACCAACAGTATGGTAATGGGGTTTATGTTGAACAGTAATCATGAATTTTCCTAGAGCTATTGTAGGTTATTTTGTGACTGTCTGGTGAGTCTCCCTGATCCATCCACCCCAGAGGTTTGGTTTTCCTGTCTGATACTGAACCCGACAACGCCGTATAATAATTCTTTACTGTCTTACAGAAAGCCTGCCGAACGCATACCAACCTGTCCTGCTTGAAATTATACAGTCCGCATGGGATAGTGTTCAGCCCAATGTAATTTAAATGACAGCAGCTATTGATGGTAAAGTGAAATAAATAAACAAGTTGCCTTTCACATCTATGATGTCTGTCAAACATGGCCAATTCAAGATTTAATGAAAAACATTAGTTGCATAATGGTGGGGCATTGTATGAGCACTGTGACCACTAAGAGGAAACATAATCATTTTAATAACTGTTTGTCCACACTAACATGAGCTATCACCATTACCAGGTTTGGTTTTGATTCGGGCTGTGAATCTATTCAAATATTTAAACGGGGTGATTGACGTGACTGTCCATGTTCAAAGTTAACTCGCAGTTAATCACACATTCTCTAAATGTACTAGTTATTAATGCTCTTATCAACATGGGAGCAGACAAATATGCTTGTCTTATGCAAATGTTTTATATTTGCAACAATCCAAACCAATGACATACCGTCCGGATTATTCTCCAAAATATAGACGAAGGTACAGTTTGCTCAAAAAATATGCTCAATATAAAATATGCTCAAAAAGCACAATATGCCAAACTCAAGCCCATCAATCCATACCAGGTGGGCATATTGACCTGAATGCAACATTGCATACAGTTGGCAAGGCGTCTCCGTGGCAATTTAACGAGAGTGGCGTGCCTTTGGCAAAGAGGAGGAAAGTTCTCTGCATTAGCTGTATGATTAACTAGCAAGTGGTATTTGAGACTGTGCATACTCCGATGGTAACTCAGTTCAGAATGACAGTACATGCAAATAAGTTGAAAAAAACATCTGGAAGGGCTGTGAAACTGAACTTTTCATTAAAACTTGCCATTTCTTCTTGTGAAAGTTACTTTCTGCTATCCATCCACAACTTTACTGCTGCAGTGGCCCCTGATTTAAACTACGGAGCGACCCAAGGCCTAAATCACTGAACGTGCATCAAAAGAGTTAGTGCTGTTAAAAAGAATTCACGTTAAATAGTCCAATCTCCATTACTCTCAATGAGGATAGATGGAAAAAGATAAAAGATACCTTTACATGAAAAAAAAATCTTTCTGAAGCCATTACATCATCCACCCTAGTCCTCCTATCACTGTGTGGGCAGCTATGAGCTGCTGCTGCTGAGCCAGCAGGCGGTTAAAAGTGTAATGTAGTTTTATTGCATCAATTCTACAGGAAATACTCAGAATTTAGCAATTTTCTACATTTTATTTTGCATTTGGTCTCTCTTGCCTTTTCAGTCTGTGTATGCCAATGTGTGTGAACGCCAAATGATAGTATTGTTAAGTCTAGTTGGAGCAGATTTACAGTATTTCTCCAGAGATAAAACACCTGAATCAGAACAAGAATATACTCAATCAAGGATCAATGAAGAAAAATGTGATAGAGATGATGCAGTGAAAACAATAAATATAAAGAATAACGGCAATAACAAAGGCTTAAAATAATGTATGTAGTCCTATAATATTCTGGATTAAAAAAAAATGCATGTGCAAAAAGTGAATATAAATAGAAGGATATGGGAACTTAATTGGTAGAACCTTTATGGCCATCAGTGTAAAAACTGTATAAAATTTCAAAGTAGTATTGCTGAAATAGATATCTTCTGACAAGAACATCTTGATTTGATGGAAACTGTACACAACAAAGATGTTGACAAGCCTGAAAACGATTCCAAAAAAGCACTGAATCAGTTTTCACAAAAAAAATAAACTAAAAAGGTGTTTTCCATTCACTCAAACCAAATAATCAACTTATTAAAATGTGACTTGTATAGTGCACAGAAACTGTGCCAAAATGATAAAAGGTACATTACACAGCGTAACTTGACTCTCAGGTAAATAAAACAATCCAGCTGAGCTATCATCTATTGCTTTCAGTCCCATCATCTCAGTGTCTCTGGGTTATTTAATTTGATGACGTCTTAGTGCATGTGGTTTTTAGTTTTAACTTTATACTATTGTGAGATTAGCATAAACAGTTATTAGTTAACTTTTTGTACAATATTGTAATACAAAACATTCCCCAATCTCACCCCAGTAACTACAGATACATTTTACGTCTGGCATTATTGAATCTACCTGTGTTCAATGCTAGTAGAAGGTATATTCTCTGTTGTTCGCTAGCTTGAGCCGAGCAGCTAAAATATAGCCTAGGCTACGACATTAACAGTAACATTTCTTTCTTTAGCAAACATGTAGACTACATGAAGATTTACATTAACCCTTCAGTCATTCCCACAGATGTAAACACCAAATATAACTGACTGCAGGTAGCTCAGCTTACTTTTGTTTGTATGTTAGCATGTTAGCCTGCATCCATTCCATAGTTAGCCCAGCTGTTTTGACATATTTATCTACTTTCCATTGACATTATGGATGCATTATGCCATAAATTAGTTAAGTCACTGTTTGTCCTTCCAGGGACCTGTTGCGTTAGCTAACATTACTAACGGAGAAATGCATGTTAACCTGTAATAAACCTGGGCTTAACACTTGAACAACCACAGCCCACTAGATTTAACATTGTGATTCAAAAATGTAAGTTAATTCATCATTGTCAATGTAATATTTTTCTCTCCTGTCTTTCTCTAAATATCTATTCTGTACCCAATATTGTCATAGTTATAGAAACATATTAAGAAACCGAATAGATGTGTTTTCTATGTTGCTTTTAACAAAAACACCCCTCCTTTTTGCCAGGAGAAGCAGAGTCCGCATAGACCATAATTGGCCATCAGCTCAAAGATAAAGAAACTCTTGCGCATTGTTTTTTTTTTGGTAATGGTACCCCTAAAGTGTCTGTCTTGACGTGTTGGACTTAACACTAAGACCACCAAAGTTTTGATCAATTTACCAATCAGAAGCATACTATTTGTGATTCATTTTCTTTTTCAGTTGGAACAACTGAAATGGATTTTGTTATAGTTTTCATTTTTAAGTAAGCTTTTTACTTTTTTTCATGTTTAGTTCTGTTTTCCTTATAAGGTATGCTATGATAGTCCTCAAATAGGCCACCTTTTCACCATAGTTTTTGTAGATGAAACTAACAATGGTAAAATTTAACACATAGTAAATGCTGTAGTGCATCATTCACCCACTGAGGCCTATTCACTGTGTTGAAGTTTCCTGGAACCAAATGAGCCATGATCGTGTTCCACTGTTCTGGAATCTCTGTCCTACAAAATCTACAGCTGGCAAGACTGTCACATTCAGTAAATGTCAATCAGACCTCAATTTAATCCCCTACGGCGTCTGTTATTGGCGGTCTATAATTCAATCTTTACATTAGTTTTTTCCACCAACAGCCAGACTTCGAGTTTTCTCAGCAACTCTGGGGTCATGCTATAGGAAGTGTTGGAATAGTGTTTTGAGTCGAGATGTCATTTCTGACTCTTTGCTGCTGTTCCCATTATAAAAGATCAAGTGAAACAGCAGCTGCTTTGCTGCCTCTGGAAAGCTGTGATAATAAGTGTGTGGTTTCTGTATGTGTGTGTGTGTGTGTGTGTGTGTGTGTGTGTGTGTGTGTGTGTGTGCGCGTGTGTGTGCACGGCACGTTTGGCAAAGCACTGCATAAGCCTGAGAAAGAGAACAAAGAACCATAAAAACAGAGTTTTACTACTTATGTCAGTAGTACAGTATCATTTCACATGAATGCTTTACTCCATAAAAGGAAAGAAAAGTTTTCCAACACAAGCAGAGGCGGTAACATTTTGGACATTCTATACCATCCACTGACAGATGCATACCTATCGGCCTATCCCAGATCATCTCAAGGTTAAAGGGAATTTTCAGTGTAAGGAAATACACACCAATAAGCTGTTCCAGGGTGTGTTTAATATGGCCGTCATATCATGCTGAGTTAGCCTTTAAAGCCGACCGCCATTACTTTCTCAGAGTGAGTGATGATAGACCACAGTCGAAAGCAAATGTAATGGCACAGTCAGCTAAAGTCAGTCCTTCCTGTTATTGCTTCATGTAGTACATAATATAAATTTCCCATAAACAATCATTATCTCCACCCAGAAACACTGGTGAGCCCAAAAGGATCAAATCCCACCACAGGTCCTTCTCCATTTCATACCTCACACTGTTCTTTGGTGTTGTCTAAATAAACCAAAAGAAAATAATGAAATGCTTATTGGAAACCCCATGAAGAATGGTGTCGGATTGAATTATGTATCTGTTAAATCCATTTCAGAACTGCATTAAAACCAACATGTTATCATGTTAAGTTGGATGGCCTTGTCGACAGTAAAAAAAAGTCCTACGCTCACTAACAGGATTATGAGCGGGACAGTTGCTTGGACAACTGTAGTGACTATGACTCCAGAAAGTCGGGGGCAAGAAAACCACAAAATACTTTAGTTAGATGTTTTTTTGTTCCAATCAACTTCAGGAGGAATATTTTTCAGGCTTTATGGCAAGCTCAGCTCACCTGCTATAGCTTCCTTTTTAATTTACAAATATAAGAGTGGTACTAATCTTTTCATGTAGGCCTTACTCTTGCAGCAAAAGAGCACACTTTAAAAAAGAAACGTCATAGAATTTCTTTGTTCAGTTGTCATTGTCCATCCATCCATCCATCTTCATCCGCTTAAACGGTATCCGCGGGGCAGCAGTTCCAGTAGCGGACCCCAAACTTTCCTTTCCCGAGCCAGATCAACCAGCTCCGACTGGGGTATCCCGAGGCGTTCCCAGACCAAGTTGGAGATATAATCTCTCCACCTAGTCCTGGGTCTTCCCCAAGGCCTCTTCCCTGCTGGACGTGCCTGGAACACCTCCCTAGGGAGGCGCCCATGAGGCATCCTTACCAGATACCCGAGCTATCTCTAAGGGAGACGCCAGCCACCCTCCTGAGGAAACCCATTTCGGCCGCTTGTACCCTTGTGCGATTGTGTTAGGTTGAATTCTAATCTGAATTCATGTCATTTGAATACAACCAAATGCAAATTTACCATGAGATCAGCCAATTAACAGAATTAAAAATGTAACAACTTTCTTTTGGGGAACGTTCAACTCGTGGATTAGACGCCGTAGGAGTAAAGTAGCAAAGGTACTTCATATTATCTGCATTTAACCCATCCCCCAAGGGAGCAGTGGGCAGCCATTATACAGCGCCCAGTGACCAACTGCAGATCTGAGCCAGTGCCTTTGCCAAGGTGGGGCAAACCGGACCACCCGGAGGAAACCCACGCAAACATTAGGAGAACATAAAACTCCACAGAAAGGCCCGGAACGACCTGGACTCAAACCCAGAACATTCTTGTCGTTGGGCCACCATGCTAATATTTGCATGAGTTATCTGGTTTATTTATTTATTTAACAGGGAGCCGTAGCTGGAGGTAAAACAGGTTAATGTAAACGGTTTAACCCCAATAAGACGGAGCCTGGCCAGGATCCCATAACCATATGCATGTAAATCCTGCTATTGACTTTGTCTTAACAACAGGCACTAAAGGGCTGGCAATAATACACTGTCAATGCTCTGCGTCAGGTTTACTACAGACATCAATGACATATTTTGTTTTGTTTGGGATCTGTACACCAGCACACTGGATTTGAAATTAAACACTGACTATGAGGTGAAGCATTTATTTGAAGGCGTGCCTCCCTTGAGACCTGCTTAGTGCTTAAAAGTAAGGCGGGTCAACCTTTCGTTGACTTGTCTGTATATTCAAATTCAATTTTCACCCAATAGCGTGTGTGAGTGTGGTAACCCTAATGTGTGTGAACAACCTCAAACACCCTCAAAGTCAAGTCAGTCAGCACTTAAACCTTAAAGTCATTCTTTTAATTCAAATGTGCTAGAGTAGTCAAAACAATAAAAATAAATATAAGACTGTCCAAGTTTTTTTTGACTGTACTGTTAAATTCTGTTTGAGTATAGTGTTTGAGTACAATGTTGATTCCCTTATGGCACATTTAATAATTGTCCTCCCAAATAATTAGTTTTTAAAGCTGCACTAGCATTTTGCCAGAGAGTGACACAACAGGAAAAGAAGGGACATGTACTTTTGCCAAGAAAGAGAATCCCATTGAGTGTCACTCAGTAAATTACTATTTCATTTTCAAATTTACAATATAGGGCTGGGCAATACTTAAATAGGATAATTTATCATCTTTTGAAAGAATCATATTGTGATGAAATCTGATAGAGATATTGTTATATACAATTTCATTGTCTAAATTGATAATAATTACAAGCACAAACTACCTAAATTTTCTGAGAAAATCTGCTGTGAAACATTTTGAGGGAACATCACTTGAAGAATTGCAGATTTGTTTAAACATCACATTATTTTTGTGCATGCATGTGAGCAGTCAGTATTTAACTCTATACCCCTATGATTTTACTTGAAACTCATCCATCCATCTTCATCCGCTTATCTGGTATCGGGTCGCTTGGGGCAGCAGCTCCTGTAGGAGACCCCAACTTCCCTTTCCTTAGACACATTAACCAACTCCGACTAGCGGATCTTGAGGCGTTCCCAGACCAGGTTGGAGACACAATCTCCTTTCGACGCAAAGGAGCAGCGGCTCTACGTCGAGCTCCTCTTGGATGACTGAGCTTCTCACCCTATCTCTAAGGGAGATGCCAGCCATCTTCCTGAGGATACCCATTTCGGCCGCTTGTACCCTTGATCACGTTCTTTCGGTCATGACCCAGCTTTCATGACCTGGGTGAGGGTAAGAACAAAAACTGACCGATAGACTGAGAGCTTTGCCTTCTGGCTCAGCTCTTTTTGTCACAACACTGCAATAAATGGAATGTAATACCGCACCCGCTGCTCCGATTCTCCGACCAATCTCACGCTCCATGGTCCCCTCACTCTCTAACAGGACCCCAAGGTATTTAAACTCCTTCACTTGGGGTAAGGACTCATTCCTTATCTGAATCAGTTTCCTGCTGAGAACCATGGCCTCAGATTTAGAGGTGTTGATCCTCATCCCAGCCGCCTCACACTCGGCTGCGAACCGATCCAGTGAGTGCTGGAGGTCACAGGCCGAGGACGCCATCAGGACCACATCATCTGCAACAAACGACGATGAGATCCCGAGCCCACCAAACTGCCACCCTGACTACGCCTCGATATCCTATCCGTAAATAATACAAACAGGATTGGTGACAAATTGCAGTCCTGGTGGGCGCCAACCCTCACCTGTTATGAATCCGACTTACTGCCGAGAACCCTGACACAGCTTTCGCTTGGGTCATACAGACATCTGATGGCCCTGAGAAGGGACTCCCTCTCCCCATACTCCTGCAGGACCTCCGACTAAAGGATTGTTAACAGGAAATAACTTGTTGAGGAGAGCTTGGTCCTAGAAATAAGGGTTTTAAGACACCAAGCTAATCCAGGCATTTTTCTTCTCCCAGCTCGTAACTTAGCCTACATAAACCTGTTAGTGTTAGTTAGTGTTGTGTTTTATTTCCTCTTCACTTCTTAGCAGCAGCCAAGAGGCTTTTCTTATTTATTTATTTGCTTGGGTTGCCTGGAGGATAATTAATCCTGCTAATTCTCTAGAAGTTGAAGTGTTTAGTTTGCAAACATGGGCTTTTTTCTGCTTGGATTATTGCCAAGTGAAGGGATGGAAGGAGAGCTTGTGGGACGAATAGATAGAGTAGAGTCGTTAACCTTTAGATGTAATACACTACGGAGTGAGGAATATTTTTGCAAACTTTTTCAGAAATTCTAAAGGTCACATTGTCAGCAGAGCAATCTTTAAGTCTTTTCTTTACAGACATCTTTTCTTCATAAAAGGATGGCAAGGTGGAAGTGTGAGAAAAGCTGCCGTTGACCTGCAGAGCCAGAAACCAAACTATTGTCTCCTACTGTAAGAATAGTAAAACAATCCACCGTTGAATGCACATGCAGTTCCTCTTGTTATAAAGCTTTCCGTACTATCATGTATGATGTTCAAGTTATGTAACATATCCGTGCTGCATTCCTCCGTCTCTTACTTGCAACTTCCAGCAACCAACAGAGAGGATGTGAGGAACCTTGTTGTGTTCAGTACCTGTATTCTGCAGCTGGAGAGCAACTCAGCAGAAGAAAATTATGAGACAAGTATTTCTTGTGAGAGAAAATGTTTTCACTGTTTACTAAAAATGAAGGGAACACCAATGAACGTGGCATAAAAATGTAACTGTCTAGGCTGCCTTTGAAACTGGGGTAAAGATACATAAGTGACAAATAATATTCATTATGGGTTTTGGTTAGCCCTAACCTCAGTTTGGAACAATGAGAGTACATTTTTGTGTGTGTTGCCGTTCCCCAAAGCAGGAAACAACAACACACTTCAAGCTAGCAATCTACACACTGAAAATGGCAAGTTTTGAAGAAAATGTGGATCGTCCAGCAAGGCAGGCCCGCCGGTTGAGTTGGACAAGTTAACTTCATATAATGTTGCATGTGGCATTTTCTTTTTCACGGGGTTCAAATGTTGAACCAAAACAAGTTCCTCCCCGAGACTTATTTGCAGAGCCACTGTTGCGGTGAACAGAGTTCAGCCCCACCCACGACTGTTCTGATTGGATGAAATGCAAACAACCCAGCGTTTTTTTCCTCCTATCCTGGAATGTGTGTGTAGCGTAGCCAGCCCTTAGTCCACAGCGCTGTAGAGATAGGTCTCGCAATGTGAGATCCATCTCACAAAAAAAGAGAAGAAACAGATGGAAGGAGATGTAAGTTTGTTTTTAAATTGACCTGTAATCATCCGCTCAAGATTTAGCTAATGTTAATTATCTGAAATAAGGCCCGAGAAAAACTGAAGTATAATGTGCATGATGGCATGCATAGACCTAACAAATGTATGATCAAATTCATTGGTAACTATGTTGATTGTGTTGAGGATGTCATGCTACATGGATGAAAGAGGTTGGTGATATAATATAATGAATGACGATGTTGTTGTTGACGACTGGCATTGTTGACTATGTGTTTGATAAATCGGCTGAAATGCATTTTTTCCTACCCTATGTAGGTTACTTTGACGCTGCTATCCATGCACGCATGTATTTATTTGTCCTTGTGCTTTTACAGTTGTGTTCGAGTTGGAGTTTGTATAGAACTTGTATTATGTGTCTTGTATGTGTTCATACTTGCACACCTAATCACTTCAGGGACACAAATAAAGTTGAAGTTGCATTTGAAGTTGAACTATTTCTTTAATTGATTTAATTGAATCGATTACTTGCTGCAGCTCTAATGTAGGCATGTTTATGAAATATAGTAGAATTCAACAAAAGAGTGTTTCCTTCTCATATTGTCAAGAAGTCAAGCAAAATTAGAAAAAAGTCTGAAAAATAACTCATGTAAAAAAAAGATATTTTCTTTATGCCCTGTTTTGTAAATTATATGACCTGTTTCAACTCCCCCCCCTCTTATTGGTTATTATGTATATATACTATATCTATTAAAACATACAAATACTAATTAGGCAAAACTCACATAGGCTATTGATGTATTTTATTACATTACATGTGACCGCCTTATGTTTCATGTTCTAAGAAGCCAAATCTCCTCCTTTAAACATGACTGAGTCTGACATGGAAGATGACTGTGAGAGAAGGTGACTTCCACAAGCATGTTTAAGGCTTAAACATGAAATGACTACAAAATAAAAAAAAACAGTAGGCAAAAAATGTCATTAAAACTGTGATAACGATGTCAAAATCTAAGCTCTGTCCAGCCGATTTGTCTAGGAAGTGATTAGCCAACTCTGAGTAGCAATCTCAGATTTATATCTATATTTTTAGAAGTCAAGCATGAAATAAAAAAAATAGTTAATAACCGATAATCGGTTTAGATTTAAATCGCAGTATGGACTCGATTCCCACCCCAAATAAAAATGTGTGCTGTATTTTTAATATGCATGTTTATCTGAATATGCATATCTAAGAGGCAGTGGTGGCCTTGAAGGTCTCATTGTATGAATCCCCCCCAAAATGCTACAGAATCAGAAATGGCACATACTAATTGTGGGACTGGCTCTAGTGACTGTAATTGTGCACAAGGCTGAATTTTGTGAAAGAGACTTCAGATAAAGTATTAGGGGACCACTTAGGTCTACATAAAAGAGACTAAAGAGACAGTATTAGGGGAGCATTAAGGTCTATATAAAAGAGACTTCAGATACAGTATTAGGGGACCATTAAGGTCTATATAAAAGAGACTTCAGATACAGTATTAGGGGACCACTAAGGTCTATATAAAAGAGACTTCAGATACAGTATTAGGGGACCACTAAGGTCTATATAAAAGAGACTTCAGATACAGTATTAAGGGACCACTAAGGTCTATAGAAAAGCATCCTAAGTGCACCATGTCATGGGACCTTTAAGGTTACAGAAGACAGCTTGTGACCGGGGTGGTTGTTCAATCCCCAGACCAACAGGATAAATCTGGGTGGGGAAAGTGTCCCTCCCTCATTACCACCACTGAGGTGCCCTTGAGCAAGACCCTCAACATCCAACCGCTCCAGTGGAGCTGCTCCATGGCCAGCAGATCAGACTGCGGTTGTACCGGGCAGCTTCCAAGTATGAATGTGTAACTGTGTGAATGTGATTCAAAATAGAGGCTGCGTCTCAGTGAACCTCCCTTGAAAAAAAAAAGATTTTCTTTCTGTGCGGTGGTTTGTCCATTGGGAGCTAAAAGAAAAAGAGAATGTCACATGCCTCTGTCTCTCTGTCTGTGTGTGTGGCTCACTGGGACCGTATGTGGTTTCACGTGTACGGCTTTGCACTGATGAAGGGCCTTGCACACAGTGATGCAGAAATAAATAGGCGAGACCAATGTAGGACTGTCTGCCGATTGATTTTCAGAGGCGATCCTTGTATCATCCCTGGCTCTGATATCCTATCTGTCTCCATGTCGGCCTGCAGACAGCCATCTGAGATGAAAACGCCAGACACGGTGCCATGTAATAGTGCTTTGAACCCGAGGCACTATGGCTTTTCAATCACACCCGAGAGGGAATGAATGCCCTTGCACACAGCAGAGAAGCGTCAGCATTATTTATCCTCTCCCCAGTGTTGCATGCCTTTTGTGGTATTTCTTTAATATGAAATCACATCGCTGCAGCGGGCCAAGACGGGCGCTTTTGAAGTCGTAAGGTGAACTTTCTTTTTTGGAATCCGCCTTCAGAACTTCACCTTCCTTGTCGTCTTTGTAGTTCCACAGGAGACTCTCCGTCATTGTTGTGCATTATTATCACCTTTCAGTTTGCCTCTGAAAAATGGATCATTCACTGTGGCGCCATTTTTGACAACATAGTATAGGCCATAGTTTCCCATATGTCACTAAAGAGCTTGTCCTGTATGGGCAAATCGTATGTCTCTCGGCTCAAAATGCGCCCAAGAGACAATGTAACCACTTCAATTAAATTGGATAACAGCTTAAGTCAAAGTTTGAGTGAGGGCCAACAAATTAAATGAACTTACATTCAAGCATTCATTGCCAACACAATTACTTCTCGGTTATTCAGCAGAGGCCACTATAGAAGTATTGAATCATGGAAAGAGCAACTCATTAAAGTCCTTCCTTTCAGAAAATCTGTGTGTCTCTTTATTGGCCTGGATTGCTGTGTAGTCAGGCCGTGACGGGTAAGCCTTGCCTCGCTCCCCACTGCAACTTTGATGTCGGGTCAGGAATACTTGCCCCTGTGTTTAGCTGCATAAGTGCAAAATATTGCTTCGCCTCCCAGTGTCTTAACTTTCAGAGACATTTGGAATCTGAGAGCACTATGCCCCCTGCCACCAGTCTAATGCGGGGCCATGTGGACTGATTTTGTGGGAAATCTTTGAAATGGTAATAAGGTTGAGGGAAGCATCATTTTTTTTCTCTCTCCGGGAGAGCAAAGGAAGGGGGGGAGGAAGGGAGGAAGAGGGGTATTTTTTTCGGAAGCAGCGCTCTAGGTCACGGAGATGTAATGATGGGCTGGGATGAGCCAGGGGTTTGCCAGAGGATTACCGTCTGTCTTCAGAGCTACCGAAGCTCTCCAAGGCCAATGTTACAATCCCCACAGAGCAGATTTGCTCCCACTGCCAATAAGAAAATCAAGAAGAGCAAGCATTGGTACTTAAAAAAATAGTCACTCGCTGTGATGGGTTGTGTGTGTGCAGCACAATCCACTGGCCAAGAGGAAAGCAAACAATCCAGTGTTTTCATGTCTGTGGTGGTGCTGGAGCTTGTCTCTCAACTCTGACCTGCATTGATATGATCACAAAGAAATGTGGTATCAAAGATCCTGGGATTTAATCAGAGCTGAATAATATCCATGTTTTGTTTTTCTTCCCTCTCTGAGACGCTTCAGTGTATGAAAACTAATTACTGGAATCCATGCCCCGTAATTAAAGGGTCAGACCAAAGGGACCGAGGGAATGGCGAAAGTGAAAAGCCAAATGAATGTTTTATTTGAACGATTTATTTTCTACACCACAAATGAATTTTGAGTAACATCACCCGTTCTATAATATTCTCTTGTCCATCTTTGTGATTGTTGCATCCACTCGTCCAACGTCCACCTAAACCAGTACCTGAATGTTTATATATATATATATACACATTTTTTGCTTACTATGTAAGCAACATACTTTTTTTCTGTGTGCTTCTAAAAGATATAATGCAAAACAACCAATCACAAGCATTATTAGAGCTTGCTGCATGCTTATTGGCTAACTGACATGACGTAAGTTATTGAAAATGGGTTATTAAGGGTGCTCGGACGGCTCAGTTGGTGGAGCGGGCGCCCATATCTATGGTGGTTTACTTCTTGATGCAGCGGCTGCGGGTTTGACTCCGACCTGCAGCCCTTTGCTGCATGTCATTCCCCCTCTCTTTCCTCTTTAATGTCTTTAGCTGTCCTGTCCATAAAAAAATAAAAGAAAATGGTTACTGAATAACAAGACATTTTCCCATAATTGATACTAAGAAGGAAATTTGGTGGGTACCTAAAAAGTATGGATTTTGTTACCCAGCCTCACCCCTGCTTGTGTTCTTATCAGCTCGTTCTTTCCCAGGGCGTCAAATACCGACAATCTGTCACAGCCCTTGGCATTTGATACTGAAGTACAGTGGTGGAATGTAACGAAGTACAAATACATCATTACAGTACTTAAGTAAAAATTTTACATATCTGTACTTCACATAAAAAGAATCAATAGTGGATAGTTTTGACTATTACTTCGCTATATTTTCTCCTCCACTACATTTCAACAACATTTTCGTTTCTATTTCTGATCAGTTTTCCCTCCCTGCCAAAACGTCTTCCTGACCGTCACACGTTTGAAGTACCGCATGCAATATTACAAATCCTACAATGGCCACAACAAGACCCGCCCCTTTATAGCATTTATTGGCCAGGTGCGTACCACTCCCAGTATTACCGCTGCTCCCGGTATTGCTGCTGCTCCCGATACTCTGTGTCTTATGTGAAGCATCCGTTCACATAGGGTTAATATACAACTCGTATATTTATCTTAAAAACACTCTTCAGCTGTGAAGCCACGTACAGTGCTGCCCATTAGTATAGTAACTCCTGCTTAAGTTGACTAAAAAGAGAAATAAAAACAAAAACACAATCCAACCTTAAAGGAAACCAATTTTCTTTGAGAATTTATAATTTATTGTAAATAAATAAATGTTCTTCCTTAAAATACAGGGGGATGAGTATACACAGCCTTATGTAAATTTTAATTCCAAATACCAATAGAACTTTATCAGGATGCATAGTAATCTGGATCCATGAAATAACTGGCCTTTAATAATAAAAATCTGACTGCCTCTATGGGAATTTAACATATGGGTATGTATACTCATGCACATTTATTTATTTATGATACATTATTCATTCACAAAGAAAATTGGTTTCCTTAAAGGTTGGATTTTTCCTCATTTTTCAAATAAGGCATCAATCAATTTGATCAATTTCCCAAAGATGATTTTTGTATTCCTCTTTTTAGTCAACTTAAGCAGGGGTTCCTATATTCATGAGCAGCACTGTAGCTTACTTGTTGTCTAGCCTGTGTGTTCTCTCTAGATAAATGTGTGCAGCATTCACTGTCCCGTGGGAAAAAATGCAAAGTCAAGCTTCAAGCAGAGCGCTCTCATAGAATTGTATGTTAGATTGTTAACTGGACCACAGATGGTAAGCCCACTATTAACCTAAACTAACTTAATTATAATGCCATAGCCCATACTGTGTTTTTTATTAGAATATGGACATAAAGAGAATACATTGTTACGCAAGTACTTTTACTTTTAATACTTAAAGTACATTTAAAATCAGGTACTTTTTACATTTCAAACTGACCCGTTTCAAAGTGAGAAATATGAATTTCTTTCAACCAAATTGTCCAAAATAAAATGGATGATTCCATACAACATTCTTCAGGTAAAACTAATGATTACTTTTGTTGAAATTTTTGGGTGTTTTATTTAATCTTATAGCATCTGAATAATTTTTTTTGTAATGGTTTCAAAACAATATCCGGACTAAACTTTGACATGTACCCATCAGTGATCCACTCAACATCCTCTGATCTTAACTATTAGTCAAAATAACTCGTAATTTCTGCCTTTTTAACTAAAATATTTTGAAATAAATTAGGTTTGTTGACCATGAATTCCAAGAAAACCTATTATGAAACCAGCTCAGGTTTTAAAAAAAGTGCCAAAAACATGGAAAAAGTGAAAAATAAATCTGAAAAAGCGACAAAAACATTAAACAAAATTAAATTTTGACCTTGAAGGACAAGTTCATCGATAACAGGGAGACAACACAAGGGTAAAGTAAGGTTGTCATTGTGGTACTTCTACTGTTACTAAAGGAAATACGTCTCTGGTTTTTTGTACTTTCCCTTAAGTACTGAGATTTAGTACTTCCTCCACCACTGCTGACACACAAGGCAGAGTCGCAAGGTTTCAGAGCCAGATGTCTTAAATCCCTTGACAACTAAAATCTAAAACTATCCCCATGGCCAGATATAATTGGGAAAGTATTTTGAGTAAACTGGCCCTTTATGCTATGCTGTACATGATCTGAACTGAGAGGCAATCTCAGAGGTAGATGAACCTTTGGCCCTCAGCGGGATGAGAAAGACAAGATGAAGAGGTTGTCAGTTGTCTGAAAGCGACCACAATCCACCTCACCTTTTCCATCCACTCTCTCCTCAAAAAACCTGGAAGCTATCACCGCTCCTCCATATCTCCTCTGGCTAGATATGAAGTGAGCTCACGTTCTAAATACCTCCATTCTGTTTGATTGCCCTCCAAATAAGTCACACTGTTCAAACAAGCAGAGAGCGCTGCTCCACTGCCTCCCATTGTCTGGCTTTGAGCTATGGACGCTGTGGTTGACGATTTATTCCAGGCACCTTTCCCAAGTGACCGATAAGCATTGTGATGGATGCAAGTTTTTACCGTGCCAAAATGGCTTTATCTCTCCCCTCCGAGCTGCTATCGCAAGCGAGCTGACGAGCTGTGCTTATTCTCTCTCTTCTGACTTTCTTTTCTCATGCCCTCTCCCTTCTTCCCATCTCTCAGATGGCAACTGCCGAGAGTCTGATCCCCAAAAGAACCCATTTCACCAGGAACAAATCTATTCAATTATTCACGGATTAAGTTATTTATGAACTTTGGGTTTTTTCTCTCCCATTCTCTCCAGTTTATTCGCCAGTTTTTATGTCTTTTTGTCAGCGCTCGTGTGCACGCCTTTACAGGCATATGCATCTGCGCATGTGGCCGTGCAGCATTGGCATCATCTGAGCCGGGCAGAAAACCGATTGCCTTTTTTCCCTGATACTGTTTCACATTGTTATGTTATGCTCGAGATGCAACATCCTGCTTTTTACAAAAACCCAACTATCAATCATCTCAATTGTTGCTGGCAAACTTCAAAGCACGTTCGACTTGCTGCTCATTTTCTTTCTATTAGTAACACTCAAGTGGATAGGAATACCAAGGAGCATTAATTACAGAATGACGTTGCATGTATGTGTGTGTGCGCATGTGTGTGTGTTTGTGTGTGCGGCAGAGTGTGCAGAATGCTTTGGAGTGTGGTTTTAGAGATGAAAATTAGCAGAAGAGTGACAAGAAATGTCTTCACTTCGAGCTAAAAAGGTAGAACGAACGCTCTGTCTTTTCCACTCCGCTTGATGTTTAATTCATTTAGTTTAGTTCTTGTTTTTTTTAACACACTGTCACTGTCTGTGCTTAAGAACAGTGGCTGACTAAACCTCTAATATCCATTGAACGCATCTGCGCTGCGTTCCGGCCATTCACGTCAATGATTATTCAGCAGCTGCGCCGTTTCACTAAAAATACGCCCCGGGTCTATATTCACGTGGGCATTCGGACAGTCAGGCAGGAGTGAAAAAGCGAGAGTGAAATATATTGTATATTGCTCCTTTTTCAACACCACGGACAACACGAGATTCAGAGATGGGAAGTAGATTTTTCTGATATTTTTACTTTACTATTTATTTTTGTGGCGACTTTTTACTTCTACTCCTTACATTTTAACCCAAATATCGGTACTTTCTACTCCTTACATTTTACAAAATTGGCTCGTTACTTTCGTTTTGTACAAGAGGTTGTTATGTCGGAAAATAGCGCGGACACGCGCCACACACCGCGAGCGGGTGCGCGCGCCACACGGAGAAAAAAGTGAGAGAAATGAAAAGGAGACAAGCTGTCCAGAGGATAACTGTTACGGGAAGGAGAGGACAGGACCCAAATGCAACAAGGAGGCGGCAGGCAGAAGCTGGTGCACAGCAGTTTAA
>NC_048424.1:18330920-18346987 GCF_013103735.1 Etheostoma cragini
GGAGAAAACCAAGAAACAAACACAGGGAAGGCCAAACGGGGAAAATAACCCCCAACAAAACCCCAAACCACAACAATAACCAGCTGAGATTGTGTTGTGCCTCTCTGAGAACTGTAAGTCGTATAACTCATGTTGTCAGTTCACTGTTCATTTAGGCCTGTTTTTGGTCTATAGTTCTTCACATTTAAAGTAAGTTAGCTAGTGGTTCTGGTGTGTTCTTCACCTGTTAGCTAGGTTGCACGTTGGTCTTAATGAAGCATCAACACTTTCACCAGCTTAATTCGCATGAGTTTTTTTTCTTTTTTTTTTATCGAACTTCAGATACTGTAAAACAATTGACAAGTGGATGGAAACTTAGCTAGTCAGAAGTTGTCTCCGTCTGTTTTAACAGACACACCTGGGGCCAAGTTGGACACCAGAATCAGCTTTAATACAGTCCTAGTTCTTAACTTTCACATCATTTCACTGGGGTTATCCTTATTATTGTTTACGTCATCAATACCATATTCAGTCTAAATGGATGGAAATACATCTACTGTATTTGACTCACGACTAAGACAACTCAACAGATTTAGCATTCTGCATTAATTCACAGCAAATCAGTGCGACTTGATGGCACTAACGTTAGCACATAGTAGTATGGAGGGCGCTAACGTTAGCACATAGTAGTATGGAGGGCCGAATACAGCAAGACATTCCCATCATCCTCAGCCTTATCTGAGAGAGATGTTTGAGGCAGAAGGCATCAAGAAGGACTCCTGGCCAATGTGCTGGGGAACTTCTTCATTAATGTCTGTTTAATCATTCATATTTTAATCCTTTATTTTATTTCCAGAAGCCGTATTTGAGCACACACATACATGTAGATTCATTTACATGTTAGGGGGAAAGATTAAAAATAAAAACTGGATCTGTGACTTCTCACAGAATCACAACTGAATTCATATCTTGCTAATAAGTCAGAATCGTATTAACCTGGAGTCCCAGTCTCTGTCATAATAATCATATATTTAGGCCTATTGGCAGACATCCATTTAAAATGGAGCCTTTGCCATATAAAGACGTGTCCCCCATGTCCACTGAAGTTCCTTAGCGTCTCTCTAGTAACATTTCAGTGCTCAGGTAGCTTTGCATAAACAATTTGCAAGGCTACTTTTACTTTTATACTTTAAGTAAATTTCCAAGCCTGTACTTTGTTACTTTTACTTGAGTAAAGAAGTTTAATCAGTACTTCCACTTTTACCGGAGTATTTTTTAACACAAGTATCTGTACTTCTACTTAAGTACGGAAAGTGAGTACTTTTGCCATCTCTGACGAGATTCATCCTGGAGGATTCACCTTTTATCCGAGGTGCAGTTGGAAGAGATGTGCTTTTAGCCGGTGTCGAAAGATGCGGAAGCTTTCGGCCGTCCTGATGTCAATGGGAAGCTCATTCCACCATTTAGACGCCAGGACAGCAAGCAGTCGGGATTTTGTTGAGTGATTAGTTGTCCTTCACTGTGTGAGGGCGGCAAGCAGGTTTTGATTGAGCGTTTAGACGTTCCAACAAGACATGCACAGTAAATAACAGTCACTTTTTGGATTTGGGGACCTTTCACTTTTTAGTGCACATTATAAGCAATAATTCATCTATTCCTTTGGATATACTGTGTGTTTTATCAGTCTTCAATGTGTGTAATTCTTGCAAAGAAAGCCAATCATTATCTTACAAAAATTATTCCTTTAAAGACCCTAATAGTTACACTGATAGAACTAAAAAGGTGTGTGTCTGTTTTTGTGTGACAGCAAATGTTCAGTTTCATTGGGTGTGTCAGTGTGCATATTGGTGGATTGTATGTATGTATGTATGTATGTATGTGTGTGTGTGTGTATTTTGTTTGTATTTGGCAGGAACTGCCTCCCAGCACGAAGGCACAAACAATCCAGATCCGCAGCATCGCTCAGCTCGTCTTCTGTCCTCTCCTTCCTCTCCGCCGTATTAAGTATCGCTCACTGCTACTCCAACACTGTCAAACTCAATTTCAAAGTTTTTCATCTGCCAAATCCAGCTGCATTTTCCGGCTCAGATTTGTGATCACGCTGCGGTCAGGAAACAGAGCCAGGAAGAAGGCAGCGTGACTGGGGGATCTCAACGAGCCAGTGTAGCATTTCAAAGTCTGATATCATTCCCGAAAAACACCCACCCCGGCCCGGTTTTGGCCGCCACCGTGCAAAGAAAAGTCAATCCATTTCTTAATTGAAAGGAATGCATCTCACACAAACAGAACACTTTTCCCTTACTTATGTATTTACAGAGATTAAAGTGGTAGATTTAAATTAGTTTTTTTATATATTCTAATTTCCCGTCGTCGTGCATTAGTCACAAAAAGGGAAGTGGAGCTCGACAGAGTACTTTCCTAACACACCTTGGAGTGAGATCGTGTCAGCGCACTAACTGGTCTTCCAATTTTGCCTTTACTGGAAAATGTGGACGCATTTGCCAAGGCCACTAATCAAAGCAAGCTGAGCAAAGAATATGTGTGTAATTTATGACATGTTAAATTTGGCTGGTGTACTTCCCCTCTGTTGCATTTTTCTGCATCTCAACACAGAAATGAATTTCATTTAAGCAGAACAACACAGCTTGGGCCGCATATTCCTAACCATGGGAAACAGTGTTATTGTAATGATAAGAATGCTTAAGGCAAGTTCATCCATATATCATGCCCTTTTCTTTTTTCCAAACCGTTTATTTACCTTGGAGGTGACTACAGTGGATTTGCACCGGGCCCAGGTCTCCTTTCTTGGGGTTGTGGATGGAGGAGATATGCTTTCTAAACACAAAAGGAAAGAGCAAGACCGACTCAATCTACCTTTATTAAATCTGCTTTATTGGGGGTGCCCACTCTCTGTTGCAGAGCTGTTCTCCCTCTTTCAGTGAGCCTTTGGGCTTGTGTTTTCATACTGTTGAGTCCGTATTTCTTTGCCAATGATAATCACAGTAATGTGTGCTCAAATGGATATACATGCCTCATTGAAACTGATGAAATCAATATTTCAAATATGCTGTTTTTCCAACTGATGAAACATCCCATTACATAATAAAGCGTAGCAATTACACTAGCAATAAGTGGCACTTTAACAATGAGTCTTACATTTGACTTTACTAAACTAAATAAGATGTGTGCCAGTGAAATGCATAATTGCATTGGTTTTCATTAAGCGGCACATTTTCAGAGTTTCCACATTTCATGCCTTCAACAGTCTTCATACTTAAAACGTAGTTCCGATGAAAGCTTTTCACAGTGAGGTCTGTGGATATGAGGGATATATTATGTCATTGGATTACTATCACTCAAGCATAAATATGTAAGAAACACTTCAATCTGGAGACTCAACTACATGATGCATCATATTTTCAAAAGTGAGCATATGTTTTCCATTCAAAAATCTGCCGCAAAGCAAATAAATCTAGCAGTGTATTAATATTTTCCCCTTGAGATGCAATGCAGCAGATATATATTGTACTTTAACCTCCTTTTGATTTTCTTTTTTTTAAACGTGGACCCTATTTGCTTTGTTTTTGTGTTTAAGTGACATTCTTTGAAATTGGTCCATTATTGAGCAAGACGCTATACAGGCAACAATGTAAGTTAGTGGGCAATTGTGCACCTTCAATTTACATCCACAAAAGTGCCTTTTTTGCCAATAGCTCAGATTGTTGTTTTGAGAACACTGAAAACATTATGGAAACGATCCCTATAGAGGTCAACCTTGGTAGTGATAGTTAATTAATCTTTAGTTAATTGTAGTGCTGTCAGTTAAATGCATTATTAATGCAAACCAATTTTAACAACTTCAATTTTCTCATCATGAGATTATCGTTCTTTTTGGCCTGGCAAACTTTGTAGTAGTAACCACTCACAAAGTATTAACTATCTAAATAATGTTTATAAATGATTTATAAAATATTTATTAAGGTATTATAATCATCTGTTGCAACTTTATGATAACCATCCAGATAATGTTTATGTACGGTTTACAAACCAACTAGTAACCCCTAACAAAGTGTTAGGAATATCTGGTCCATCTATGTATGTAATGTTTAAAGATGTTTTTAAAATGGTTTCTTAAAGGCATACAGGCATTTTTTAATCAATATTTGATACCTAATATAGTATATGAGAGATACAATGTGTGTAACAATAAACTGTTAATTTTCAGCATTGTTTATAATTACCATCAAAGTATTACCCAGGTATTTTATAATTGTAAAATACATTTCTTTTAAGGTTGGCAAAAGAAAAACTATCAAAAGCTAAATGTGTGAGTTTTGTTTTTTTAAATTTAGTCCAGTGAGTTTGGCAATATTGTTTTCAGAGTGAAAAGGGATCTTACTTTTTAACAAAAAGGCCTATCTCTGTAGGGATCCTGTCCATGTTGTTGTCAGACACTTAATAATCTGAGCACGTCAGTGGAAAAAACAACACTTTTTGTGGATGAAATTGACGATGAACATTTACCCTATAGGATTACATTGCAGCACGGTTCGAGGCTGCTTGTTACAGCATTTTGGCTCAAAACTGGACCAATTTCAAGTGGACCAGTTTCTTGTACACATCAGTCACTTAGACAGTCAAGGCTGAGCAAAAAAAACTGAAATTACCCTTTTCAACAACTGGGCAAAATAAAAATAAATAGTTTGAGGCCAATTTTACTAAGAACGATCAATGAGAAAATGTGTCAAGGACTGGTTTAGGTTAAGAAAGCTTCTCTTTTCATGCATCACCTTGAGAGCAAAATTGATCACCAATTATAAGGAGCAGTTGCTCCCAAATGGAATAAGCCTTCAACACATGAACTGAGTTTATTATTCTTACTGTCACATTGGATCCATCATATCTAAATAGCAGATATGTATAAAGACAAGACAAGGCATATATTTGACAGTGTGGTTGTGTGTCTGTGTAATTTCATTTTAGGTAGATACCCATTTAAGTGTGTCGGCTTGCATACAGTATTTGTGTGCGTTCTGTGTGCTAACGTGCGGGTGTGAGCGCTGCTGGCGCCGTGCGAGATAAACAGGACATGCTCCGAGGAGTGGGACGATGGCCAGTGGACACAGCTGAGGAGGCAGCTGTGAAGAGGAGGAGGAGAGGTGGAAGGAAGGGGGAGGTTAGGAAGGAGAGAGAGAGAGAGAGAGAAGGATGGGTGGAGAGCAACACACTGTGGAGGGCAAAGTGCTCTGACAGCCACAGGAGTCGCAGAGTGGGACCTCTTCAGGCTTGACAGATGGACAGACAGGGCCACGCCCCGCTGGCACACTCTGGGTCTTGATGCCAGCGTGAGTGCAGAGACACATCAACGTGCACACACACACATACACACACACACACAGGCTCCTATATAAGCATGGAGAAGTTGCTTCATACTGATGCACAAAATCACAATGAACTTAACATGGTCGACGAAACAGAGATACAAGCGGCGTACAAAGAAGCAAAATTTACGCAAAAATGCACTTTCTCCTTTGTTTTACGTCAATGCAAACTTCGGCCATTTCTCAGGGGTAATAAAGGTAAATCAAGTCCATCGACTTGAGTGTAGATCCGTTAGCATTTGCTTTTCCACCCACGTGGGACACAAAGGCCAGTATTGGCCAATATGTGAGACCTGCAGTTAAGCTTCTGGAGGCAGGAGAGAAATGGAAGGGAGAATTCAATCAGAGTTGACCATCTGCCAGATCACTTGTAACGCCAGAGGTGTCATTTCCCTGTGCAATGTATCCAGACTGGGTGAGTGTGGCACATATGGCAAGACTTGTACAATGTACCATGACATGCAGTTTTAGAAAATGTTTTGATTTTTTTGCTCCATCTGGGTTAGCACTTCTCGACTTCATTTGGTATAAATTGTATCAGTACTCCTCTACCCACAAATCAAATCCAGGTGTAACTCATGAATTCATTCCTGCTTATTAACCCTCATAATGGTTCTCAGACATTCCACAATTTATTAAGTCAAATGGAGTCCAGAATCCTATCTTACGAGACAAATATCTCTACAAGACTTGAAGAATGTGCAGTTAGAAAGCAGATTTAGCATGTCGACATCATGTTACACACTAACCATGATTCTCCACTCTATAATAATATATTTGATGTGTAATGCACTAAACATTTGAGACAAACCTCGAACTGCTACAGCTAAGCTCATAAAAGCAAAATAAAAATATCAGTTTAAGATACAAACAAACAGTGCAACAACATTATTGTGCAAGCTTAAAACTCATAGGTTCTGCTAAAAATAAATGTTTTTAGTCCTTTTTTAAAGGTCTCAATAGTTTGTGGTGACCTCGGATGGTCAAGGAGGGCATTCCAAGTCCAAGGAGCGGCGGACCAGAAGGCTCGATCACCTATGGTGCTAAGCTTAGTTCTGGGGAGTAAGTGGGCGGTAGGAGTTTGTTGAGCGGAGGGATTGTGTTGTAGTGAGAGGGATGAGTAGTTCTTTCAGGTGGCGGGGGGGGGGGGGGGGGGGGGGGGGGGGGGGGGGGGGGCATTTCCATAGATGCAATGGTGGGTAAGAATTGGGACCTTGTATCCAATCCTAGCAGAAACGGTAAGTCAGTGAAGTGAGTGGATAATGGGTGTGATGTGGTCGTACATTCGCACTCTCATCAGGATCCTTGCACTGTTCTGAATATACTGTAGTTTCTGCAGACTCTTGTTAGGGATCCAGATGAGAAGTGTGTTACAGTAATTAAGCCTCTATCTAACTTCCACTCCAAGCACTCCCGCAGTTAAACTCCATGCATTCTATTTTCTGGCGTTACCTTCATAAAAAAGATCTTGGATGTTATCTTACGTTTTTCCACTTCCAAGATGAATCTCTCATTTTGGGTGGTGTTGTAGAGGAGACGTATAGGCTATTGGGAGGGTGTGTTTCATTAAATTGACTGGATGCTCTCACTGTTTCACTTCCTGGCTGGCTTTCCAATGGATATAAACAAAACAAATAAACAACAGTTAATGGCAAATGCATTTACATTTTATATGAATAAAGTGCAACCAAAGCTTTAGGTTGAATTAACAGGAAGTTAACCTTTTCTGCTCTCATTTTCAATGTTTAATACATAAACAAGCAAGCGAGGCCTGAGGCTTCTGCAAAGTTGACTTTACCTCGTGCTGCTGCAGAGGGAACGCTGCAAGAGGTGTTTGGTGTTAAATCCCATGGTGCCTTAGTAGATGGTTAGAGAGATTTGTCGTGTTGCCGTTGAGCTTTACATAACCTACAAAAAGCGAGCGACTTATTTAGAACATCTCCGTATTTGCAAAAGCCAAAATATGTTCATACACTGGACCGCAGTGGTGGCTTGATAATTTCTCGCTCATTGGCTTCTCTTCTGCCATTCGCCATGCTACGTTTTGTTGTCTTTGCGCTGCTGCTGGCCAATGCATATGTTGTCCGGAAGGCCAACTTGCCCAGCACAAATTGATGAAGTTGGATCATAGGAATACAAATTGATACATCGATGTAGTAGATGAATCGTTACACCCCTAGCTATGGGGCTACTGAATCAGCACATAGGAGAATGTAAAGTCCCATACCAACTAAGCACCTGACACAACTATAAACTAGCAAGGGACCAGTAAAACTACAGCAGACGACTACCCTTGGCTTATTAAAAGAAATTACTTACTTTAAGATGCTTCAGGTTGGTTGCTGGCAAGCAGAGGTTGCACTGCAGTTATTTTTCCATCTCCCTGTTCTTTCTTTAACGTGAAATGCTGCTCCTGGTTGTGTTGTTCAGGCCCTGGCTTTGTTGTACAACCAATTTCTGTGCCGGTTATCTACCTCTATCAGTGATCACGCAAATAGCTCATTCATTTTAATATTGTTGCTTCTGGGAAATGCATGGAGTTGCCTTGATTTATTTAGATGAAGTAGAATCATTTATTCCATGTATTTCAACAAGGTAACTATATTCTAAATACCACCTTTATGATTATTTATAATTCCAATTTAAATTGTAACTGTAGCGGAATACAGTTACGGACCCCTGCCAAACCTGATCAGCGATGACATGTACAGCTGCATGTCATCCTTCAACCGCTGGTTGTCCAGGTGGTCCCCAGATAATGATGTAGGCTATGTAGATACCTGTACAACATTCTGGGGAAAACCACGGTGTCTGTCCCGCGACTCAGATCGGTTAAATCAAAGGTAAACAAAAGAGGGGATAAACTTTACAACCTTTGCAGCCATCTATGATTCAAGCCTGTTAATTAATCCTAAAACTAAATTATAACTTGAAAGACTTGTTTTTAATAGTCAACAACCATCATGGAAAACATTACAGCCAATTATATTCGTTATTATTTACCGAGCTCCAGGTCTATATTCTGAATTTCTCTCTGAATTCTCTGAGTTTTTATCATGTGTGGTCCTTAAATCAGACAAAGTACTAATTGTAGGCGATTTTAATATCCATGTGGACTTTGACAACAATTGCCTTAGTACTGCTTTCAACTCTTTATTTGTTTCAGTCAGAGTGTGCACAAGGCCACGCACTGTTTTAACCACACCCTCAACCTTGTGCTGGCATATGGCATTGATATTCGGGATTAATATTTTCTCAGAATCATTTATTATCAGACCATTTTTTAATAACTTTTGAATTCTTACAACCTGAATCTACTAAATTAGATAAAAGCTTCTACACTAGATACCTATTTGACAGTGCTATAGCTAAATTTAAGGAAGACATTCCAACAGCATGCTTTATTATAACAGAGGACCTTTATGTTAACTTTAGTTACTCCCAATTTGATAATTTTGTAGACCGTGCTACAACCTGCCAACAGACGACTTTAGACTCTGTTGCTTCTCTCAAAAAGAAAATGATGAATCAGAGGAAACTAGCACCTTGGTATAACTCCCAAACTCGCAAATTAAAACAAATCTCGCAAAAAGTTGAAAGTAAATGGCGTCTGAAAACCTATAGGAAGGCCATCAGAAACGCCAGATCGGACTATTACTCATCACCAATTAAAGATAATAAGAACAACCCAAGGTTTCTTTTCAGCCCTGTAGCCAGGCTGACAGGTATTCACAGCTCTATTGAGCCATCTATTCCTATAGCATTGAGTAGTGACGACTTTATGAGCTTCTTTAATGAAAACAATTATAACAATTAGAAATCAAATTCATCACCTTTGCCTTCAACTTCTAAGGGTCAACCTTTAAACGCAGGACCGCTAGAAAGAACGACAAGGCCTCATATATAATTGGACTGCTCCTGTCCCAAAGACCTTCAACAATTAATGTCAAGGGTCTCTTCAGCTAAGCCATCTATCTTTCTCTTAGACCTCATCCCAACAAGGCTACTTAAAGAAGCTTTACCTGTGGTTACCATTTCATTGCTAGATATGATCAACATGTTATTACCAGGTTGTATACCACTGCCATTTAAAGTAGCTGGGATAAAACCTCTTCTGGAAAAAAAACACCCTTGATCCTGAGGTCATAGCAAACCATAGACCTACAGAGACTGAAACATTTATTTGGCACTAAAGGTATCACACTAAGCTGGTTTAAGTCCTATTTCTCTGATCGATCTCAATTTGTTAATTTTAATGACAATTCCTTCAAGTACGCTAAAGTTAGCCATGAGGTTCCACAAGGCTTAGTGCTTGGACCAATTCTATTCTCCTTATATGTGCTTGATCTGGGCAATATTATCAGGAAACACTCAATTAACTTTCACTTTTATGTGGATTACACGCAAATTATACTTGTCAATAAAGCCAGATGAAAACAGTAAGATTTAAAATCATGGAGGACCTCCAATTTTCTGATGTAAAACTCTAAATAAACTGAAGTTATTGTTCTGGGCCCTAAATACCTCCAAACTTCCCAAAACTTCCCAAAAGTTTTTTTTGGATCAGGATATATCCTTTAACGTCCATCTAAAACAAAACTCAATAACAGCCTTTTTTTGTCTTTGTAACATTGCCAAAATTAGGAACATCAATGCTGAAAAACTAGTCCATGCATTTGTTACTTCCAGACTGGACCACTGTAATTCCTTACTATCAGGATGCTCCCTTGAGATCCCTTAAGATTCTCCAGGTGATCCAGAATGCTGGAGCGCATGTTCTGACAAGGACTAAGAAAAGAAATCAAATTTCTCCTGTATTAGCTTCCCTGCATTGGCTTCCTGTAAAATCCAGGATAGGCCATCGTAGGAACGGGGACAGAGGGGTTATAGTGCCCATACACTCCTTGGTTGGACACCCCTCAAGTATTTCCCGTAACTGAGGATGGCCCGGACAAAGACACGGACTGCTGTGTGCTGCATGTGTGAATTTGGTCTGGACATTGTCAAATTCATATGAGTAAACGTGTTAATGTTACCTTCTGTCCCAAAGTACAATTGAGGGTTACAAGAATTTTCCAATAGATTTTGATTTAAAGTATATTTAAAGGAACCGTGTATTAAAGGGAAAAATATTGGAAAAGAATTCGTACTTTATTCTCAGAATTCTATGTTTACAGTCTTTTTTTAATTCTAAACACTGTCATTTTTGAAAGTCTAAAAAAAGATGAAAAAACTCTATGAATTTTTTCCCATGTGACCCTTACCGTCTTCCGTAGAGAACTGATTCAATCCATTGCTTAATGAATCCATTCTGTTTGAAAGCAATGTACACAATTGCTCAAAATACTCCAAAATATACCGCCGCCTATAATAAGCGCAAAACAGTCCTCATTTAGAGAGAGAGAGAGAGATATACCTCTCTCTCTCAACCTACCCTACACCAATGTGTGCAGCTACCCCTGATGTCTTTCTAGAATATAATTGATGCACAAAAAGAGCACTTAGATGTGTAAAGAGCAGCAAATTTAACGTCGAAGCAAAGCTATACTCCTTGCCACAGCACCATAAAGTATTCTCTGCCTCTCCTGCAGTGCTCTGCAAAACAGTGGAATAAGCCAAGCACAGAGGGCAAAAACGAGAAGGCTGTGAGGCTAAAAGAGTGGAAGATGAAAAGGGAGGTGGAGTGGGAGGAGAAATTTGGAAAATAAAAGGAGGAGCGGAGTGATACCATTTAAATTGATTCCACGACCCGCGGGTCTGCATCCTTTCACGCTTTCCTTCAGCTCCAGCCCATTCCCATCCAGGAAACACATCTGAGGAATGGTTATTTTCCTCCTGTTTTCTCACTTGGGGTAGGTATTTCCATCCCAGGGTATTTCACGGCTCTTCCATGGCCATCCCCTCCTCATTCCCTTGTCTTCTACACTGTCACAACCATTCCGCCACTGTAGGCTTTAGGGAGGAATCTGAGCTTTGTGTTTTCTTTGCAGAAAAAAAACTGGGAGACTTCCCTTCTCTCCCTCCATCTTCTCTCTTCCTGATTCCACCTCCTGCGCTTTCCCCGCCCTGCCATCTCATCGTGAATTGCCTTCATAAATCCGTTTCGCACTTTTTCTTCTTCTCCCACTTACACTCTCTGTTAATGACTTCTCTTCCCCATCTCACATCTCAGCCTCTCTTCAGTCTCTTTCCTCTGTCCCTCGCTATCTTTTTTCTTCCCTTCTCTCCCTGCCTCTGTCTCGAGTGCCGTTTGATGAGACCTGGATTGAGAGCAGTGGAGTATCGGCACCGTGCAGCAGTGCACCCAGGAGAGGTTGTCAGGGAAAGAGACAGGCCCTCTTCACATTAAATATCATCTGACACCTAATCTGCTGCACCTTCTGCCGCTGTGATGGGAGGAAGAGGACTGAACTGTGTCCCATGCCCCCCACACCCCAGCCACCACCACCACCACCACCACCATCTATCCCTCTTTTCATGTAGGTGGAGAAATAAGTGCCACGTAATTAATACATCAAGACAAAGGCTGTTCTGAGCCTGTCTGTCTTTCAGAGCAAGAAAGAGGAAGAAGAAATGGGGACAGACTTTTTAAAAGGAACCAATATTCACCATGGAATGAAATCAACAAAGGCACAATTGTGTCAAACAGCCTTCTATCTATCTATCTATCTATCCATCAATCGTTAAGTTGTCACAAATCTGCATCGTATCAATACATCACATGGTTGATTTGGCAGCAAGATCACAGGTTTGCAGTTAGGATGCAGGGCGGTGGCCAAGAAAACAGCCATCTTATGATTCAACAAAGGCTGCGGGCCGCACTGATGCATTTGCAAAATTGAAAAATGAATGAGAACTGACAAGTCTCCCAGGGAAATCAATCCGATAGAATAAGTTTTTCCAATACGGAGATGCTGGGGAGATCATCACCTTGGCTTGTCCTGTGGGGTTAGACCTACATCAATTTAAATGGGAATTTAAACTAAATGGTCTAGGTTGCCACTATGGTAGCCATCCAAACTTACATTTAAGCTTAAGGATTCACGGCGCCTTCCTCATGGATGTTTAAAGCGCCCTTATTATGCTCATTTTCAGGTTCATAATTGTATATTGAGGTTGTACCAGAATAGGTTTACATAGTTTAATTTTTAAAAAACACCATATTTTTTGCTGCAATGCACGTTTCTGCACATTCTCTTTTTACATTCTTGTTTAGGTCTCTGGTTTAGCTACAGAGTGAGACATCTCACTAACTACTCACATACTTTCTATGTTGGGAGTTGCACATGTGCAGTAGCTAGGTAAGATCACATCAGATAGATAACTCTTTCTCCAACTGTTGGTCAGGACAAGGCAGGATTAGCTGGGAGACTTCTCCTTAACGAGTGCGCACTTGTGACCTGCAGGACATTGGTATAGTTCTTTAGTGGTGAAGGAGTGGGCTAAGGCTAACGCTTGTCGCTTGTCGGTCTCCCCTCTCGTTGCACATGCGCATGACATACCTCACGACCAAACGTTTGTTATTGCTTTATGGCCGATCCAGAGCGGCTCTGGGATAAAAAAATTGTAATTTTATCTATTACACTCATACAGTTTGATTCTAAAAAGCCTGAGCTTGAGACAAATCTTATACTCATCCAGCAGTCACCCACGGGTTCCATCACAGTGGCCACAAAATCATTCTCACTCAATTTACAACAAAGTGCGGCCATTTGGTGTCTTCAGAGACTTTTTCCTCTCTTGCCTCTACTAGTTGTGGGAGTGAGCTTGTTTCTCTGTTTAAAGATTGGCTCAACTTTCAAAGATCATAGGACTAACACATGAACTCTGTTTAAATATGGATTTTCGCTTTATGAAAAAAATCAAAATAAATGAAAAACATTCCCCCACAACCATTGCCAGGAAATGGTCCTGATTATGAAGACATCAGTTCCACTTACGACTGGCCGGGTCTGGGCTTCTTCTGTGCTGGGAGGCTTTGATCGGTCTCGACAGGCAGACGTAAGCCTCTACAAGCACTCAGAGAGAGGTTTCCAGCCGGCCCTCTACTATGTTAGCCAGGTCTCCACAAACCCCCAGAGAGGCTACACGACCTGAAAGGCATCAGTGTCTGGAAGTCCATAACAATGCGACCCTAGCTCTATCTCAACAATTTGTGTCTGCCACTTTGGCACTGAGAGAATGGCACTCAATCTCTCGGAGGGAGTCTGGAGGCATTCCTTCAGCCCATCCATCACAACTCCTCTCTCCAACGGATGGACCACTTCCTCGCCTGTTTTGCCCTCCGCCTGTCTGCCGCTTTCATCGGCTGGATGCTGGCCCCATGCACTGCATTCGTCCCCCTGTGCCTGTAGCAATTACCCTCTGAACAGGCATATATCACCCAGGACACTGGTGGGCAATTTCTTTTTCCTTTGTTCTGGCACTACAGGAATCAACTGTGATGGCCAACGGCCAGAAAATGCTCCATTTCACGCACTGTTCCTCCATAAAGCACTATGTTTGACCTCATGAGAATGACGTGTGAACAACTAAGTTTTGTTGCAAGAACTCAGTGTAGACTTTAAAGGAGACCTATTTTTGAGCAAAACATTTTTGCTCGTTTCAAACCACTGGATAAACCAGCAGTTTTTTGGTTTTTTTTAAGCGTCAAATGCAAAGCTTGAGAATAATGAAGAATGAATCTTCCTGGAAGTGCCTAGCTTTCCTATTTTAGCTTCAATTTATCACGGGAAGACTCTCAGGCATGCTTAGAGGTACATAACAGCAATTGCAAATGTAGTGTGTGATAAATGACATGATGTACCGACTCAAATGAGTCCATCTGAAAAGAAACACGGGGCTTACAGCTTGGATTCTTAATGACAAAGCAAGTTGTTAGTGCACATGTCATACATGTCTGGTTGTGGGGGATATTGATTGCTTTCATGAGTGAAATGAGCTCTATTTGGAGTTAATGACGTGCTGGAGAAGCAATGTCCACACATAAGCGTCATGTTAAGTAGGAAGACTCATTGGAAATCCCAGGAGTGAGTAGCGCCAAACAGCAATAACAGTTGCCTCTTTAACCTCTGACCCCTGTGGAGAGGTGAATGCCAAGAAAAGTTCCGCTAAGAGGATAAAATATCTCCAAAATTTACACACACACACAAACTTAGTGGCAGCCAGATTAGGTGTAGTTAGCCATTCTCAGGCTATGGCTGGTCGAGGCCGCTTTGGCTATTGATTTCCACTCATTTCTGCTAAAAGGATAAAAATATCTCCAAAAAGGCCATTCTTTCACTTTATGTATACATACACAAACACACACACATCTAAAGGTTAAACTCCTGCCTACAGTCATTCATTATGTGTGTGTCTCTGTGTGTGTGTTGGTGTGTGGGTGTGAGATGGGAGTATATGGGAAGAGGGGGTTCTTGGCTAGTGTCGAAAGTGGTTAAATCATTGGACACAGGACCGAAGTGGCACTTATAGCACATAAACGTCAGTTGGAATGAGTTGGTCCTGGGTAGCATACCGACGTATGTGTGTGTGTGTGTGTGTGTGTGTCTGTGAGAGTAAAGTGTAAAGAAACAGAGTAGGTTAAAAACAGAAAGATGATTCAGTCGAGCATTTGCTGACGTCAACTTCAATTATCGAGCCATAGGATAACATCCAAGGAAGATTTTGCTCATTGTTCTTTCATTTCTTTCTCTCATACTCTACAAAAACCGAATGGTTTCAAGCCACTGAAATGAGAACCTATTATTATTATTATCATTATTATTTTGACTCATCGCAGCTCGAGTAAAAAAAAAAGACACAACAACAAAGCTTTTTTTCCTGTCTGACAAGCCTCATCTTGCAGCAGATTGGAGATTTTCAGCAAGGGCAGTCGCTCACGCTGCACAAGCAGGTGATGATTAAAAGCTGACCTTACGCTTAATTAGTGGCAACTGGGAGAGCTCACCGCTTGGCGATGAATCACGGAAGGCAAAAGCAGCTGCCGGGGAAATGTTACCTAAGTGATTAGGTGAGGGGTGTAAATCAATAGTTGCTGTTGACCTGCAAATGGAGTGGCAGGAGGTAAGGTGTGAAATGAAGGTGGAAAAAAGACTGAAAGGACATGATTAACATGACTGACCTGCTCCTGTCTCAATGACAAACAGCAAAATACACTTATTCAAGGCAGAGCTGAGATTAATAAATAAATAATTGGATCTGGAATCTTTCCCCCCCAACTTTGTTAAACAGAGTAATGTAAAGTACAAAAAACTGCTGGAAAGTAACAAAAGAATGTGGATATTGTGATGGACACATTTCTATTTGAAAGAAAAGGTTGTCTCCACTGCAGCAGAGTAAGAGAGAGAAAAGTTGGAATTATATTTAGCACTCTAGCTCAGAGAAAAACATTAATCTGACATTGACCACTCCACCAGAATGCTAAGAAAAAGGGGCTGCATGGCTCATTGAAATTTAGAGCTTAATTGCTTCTGTTGGGCGGTTTGTGCCAAACCTGTTGTTGACGCTTCCTTATATGTAGCCAAGGTCAGGAGACGCATTAGTTTTTGAGGAGTGGAAATCAATAGCCAAAGCGGCCTTGACCAGGCACAGCCTGAGAATGGCTAACTGCACCTAATCTGGCTGCCGGTGAGTGTGTTTGTGTGTGTGTGTGTGTGTGTGTGTGTGTGTGTGTGTGTGTGTGTGTGTGTGTGTGTGTGTGTGTGT
>NC_048424.1:18347087-18358057 GCF_013103735.1 Etheostoma cragini
TGTATATATATACACATATATATACACATATAGTTGTGACATCACAACTGTATTGAAGTCCGTATGGCTCAATTAAAGGCGCGATTTCTGTATAGGGGCTGTATTGATATTTTTCACAGCATTTTTTACAAAGCACCTCAATCTTTATAATTTAAAAAAGTTGGTTAGTGATTGGAATGCAAGTGAGACTATAACCAAGTGTTTTAGCAGAGTATTCCTATAAAACAAATCAAAACTCTTCATTTAGGTTTCCTACCATGTACTTATCAAAGGACAGGGTTGTTCAGTAAAAGGAAAGGAATATATTATGAATGCAAAATGAATTACTGATACTGTAAAATGCTTGTTTAAAAACTTCTTTTATGCACATTTCACATGCACGCCACATTTGCAGGTCAATCTAAATCAAAATCAATTTACTGAATCTATTTGCAATTAAATACCAGTTCCTAATGCCCCATGAAAATATGTCCCGGGCACTGGTTGTGTGATTCTGTCAGTTCAGGTGGAGAGGAGTCCCACGTGGCTCATTTCACTCTCACACACATGCACACACACACACACACACACACACACACACACACACACATACACACACACACACATGCACATATACACACATACACACACACCTCCATGTCCAGTTATAATTGACTCTATTGAGCTGGAACAGCATGCTTTCTCATTGCTCCAGCGCTAATTGGGTTCTGCACCCTTACTTTTTACATGAAACACATTTTATGGAGCAATTTAAAATACGTAGCGTTGCATAATTAGAAAGAGATGAGGGAATGAGTGGGATCTGTGCCATGACAGCAGCAAGAAGAAATGTCTTTCATACACTTCAGGACAACGCTGAAGAAAATAATTTGCTTGAATAGATAGACAGAGGGTGTTTGGACAGAAAACGTCAGATCACCTTCTATTGCACGTAAACGTTGGGTGGCTGCAACAACGGAGGCTGTAAAAATCCGTCTGGTGAGCTGATACAAATGGGGTCATCCATAAGTGATTTTGCGGAAAGACGGAGGAAGGAAACACATGAAGACAAATTATGATTAGCTCTCAAGAACATATGCTGTTACTTTCATAATCTCACTCCTAATGACTTATTTGGCAGTTGTTGTTTTGACCTGTGTGTACTGTGTTAATGTTCAAACGCAGAGGTGAGCCCAGATGTTTGGCAGACACGAGAGCACATTAATAAACAGCATGCACACGCATACAGATGCTCGCACAATGTAGCACATCCACAGTAACACACACTCAAACACACACACAAAATCCTTCACTCACTCGACATCCTCTCAGAGTCACTGGGGGACGCGCTGCTTGTTGATGTTTGTCCTGCCAGCTCTCTAAACCGACTGCTGGCTCCCGTACGGACCTGAGAAAAGCACTTCCAACACTGTTGCAAATATTTAACATCTTCAAATGGGACTTGCTTGAAATTTACTGTCTGCTAATTCTTGGAGTGAAAACACAGACACATATATCTGGTGTGACAAAATAGATAATAGAGATACATACTATACATCTTTCTTGTTCGGTTGAGTATTAGGCTCACATAATTAATTTCCTTCTTTCTCTTGACTGTCATGTATGTAACATTGTTGGAAGCATCTGTTTTCCTAAAACAATTTTTTTTGGCTAACAGCTCTAGCTTGGGGATTTTTGCTTTGGGTTAGACTAGCCGTTTTAGCTACAATACTTGGAGTTGTACTCAGGAGAGAGGCTGTTAGCTTAAATCTGCATGTGTTCACAGTGTGGGTTAGCCAACCTGATACAGGCGTTAAAAAATGTGAGGGCGTTTCTCAAGCTAAGCCTCTATTATGTTAGCACTGTCTATATTTAGTTAGTTTCTGACATAGGGAAGTACTGTGTAATAGTTGTGTTATGTGGATGTAGCATTAGGATATTGTTGCTATCGTAGTAGTGACATTTTTGTGATGAAAGGAAACAGGCGCGTTAGCTACATTTACACAGTACAGCTAGCTACAGCCTGCTAGTGGCTGTGTGGATTTCAAGGAGAAGCATTAAACCCATGGAATGTATAAAATATGGACGGTGACTTCTTTTGGTGACATCAACAAAGAGCAAAACTTTGGTGGCTTTAGCAGTCGTTATTTTGGCCATGCCCAAAATGGGCAAAGAGAAGGAGCTGATGCCCTTAATTATGCACTTAAAGCCTTAATATAATTGCCCACAGTTGTCATTAAGGGGGAAAAAAGCTACAATTTTTTTTGAGGCTGTAAAAATGTTTGTAAGGTGTGTCAATTTAACATTGTCGTCCATGGGGATTAACTCCCTTTTGTAGCTAGCCACAAGTGACCACTAGTTTAACTGCAGTTTTTCTCACTTCCTTGTTTTTTTTAGCATCAGGCTAAAGGGTTTACCCTTTATTGCTTGATAGATGGTTAAACTTGTGTTTCTGTGGCAAGTATTTTTGTTGTGGTTAATCTCTTCCCTGTGGCTTGTTGCTTACTTTACGTAGCATGTATGCTAACTTGGTTAGATAAGTTGACTCTTCTGGCGGCTTTAGGTTAACTACAATAATAAGGATGGCTACTTCTTAAGGAATTTTGTTCTGATTTTTGTAGCGTTGTGATTGATTTTGCTGAAAGATCTGTAAAAAAAAAAATTAAAAATAAGGGAGCTTGTGTATGTTTTAGCTTTGTAACTGCGGGATTTTGGAAGAGTGAAGGAGGAAGGAATCACGTGAAGCTTATTCACAAAAAAAAAAAAACTAACAACCGAATGGTTCAAAAATATTCCATGGCACAGTGTCCACACTGTGTATT
The DNA here is from genome assembly GCF_013103735.1 of Etheostoma cragini. Taxonomy (NCBI): domain Eukaryota; kingdom Metazoa; phylum Chordata; class Actinopteri; order Perciformes; family Percidae; genus Etheostoma; species Etheostoma cragini. The sequence goes on from NC_048424.1 coordinate 18,349,889, forward strand.
CACTCTGCTCGGCGCTGTATAAACCATCTCAGTAACCTTAACCATGGCTGTTAGCACTGATAAACTCCAGCACATCATGTTCTATGAATAACACGGCTGTGTTTAATAACCTTGTATGACCCTCACAAAGCACTTTAATATTAGGAGCACTGGTGATTATGGGAGCTATTGAAGCCGTATGGCCAAAAATGTGGGCCTGCTAATACTCCCAGTTATTCATAACTGCTGCGGTTGCATCTGGTTTCTTTCAGGTTTAAATCAATCCATGTCATGATTCACCCTGAGAAAGAGCGCGACAGCCCTTAAAGAGCTTGTGTATCTGAATATGCTCCTCCACTTGGCCAGAGGATCACAAGTACAGCGTTGTAAAGTCTTGTAAGATTGGAACGTTTTGTTTAATTGTATCCAGAATGAGCCTCTTGACTTGGCAATATTTTACATCAGACATTCAGTTTTAGTGTAATGGAATGCGTGGGATTTCAAGAAGGTGGCCTTGTTTTGACTGTTAAACTTATAATACCTGGAATTCTCAAAACAGCAAGCTGTATTTCCCTTTTCTCTTATTTTATAACACATTTGATCCATTTAACATTTTTATATTATATTTTTCAAACTTTCACTGCAATATTAGTTTAGATGTTGGCCCACATATTGTAAATGTACATTTCAAATAGATGCATTTTAAATAACGTGCTTATGTAGGCTACTGCTGATTATGTATTACTGTAATTAAATGTTGCTTTGAGACACTAATTAAGAACAAGCTGAACACAAGAAGCAGTTTTATTGCAACATACAACTACATTGATTTATTAGCATGTTTCAGCAATTTGCAAGTTAGTAGTAGGCTAGTTTCCTCAGTTTAGCAAGTTGTCTAATAATCATATTTGTTAATTTGTTTGCAGTGCATTGATTTGAATAGTAACCAAACTATAAAGGTGGTTATATTTTATATTTTATTTTATATTTGTATATTGTATAACAAATCCAATTTAGGGCCACAGCCTGATGTATGAGCTCTGTAATTAAATTTCCACATTCGTTGCTGCTTTAATATAACTTAATTTGCCGCTGGAAATAGTCCCAAATCCATGTATTTCTGTTTGAGCAACTTTTACTAAATACTATAGTGCCCATCTGCTTAAGGAAATTACTGAGCCTTTTCTTCAAATAAAACTATAATTATTTTGTTGTTTTTTTAAAGATTTACATCTTCATTAGTAACAAGCAGGCTTGACTAAGTGCTAGGGACTACCTAGGGAAATCAGACAGTACTGAGAGACGGGCAAAAAATAGAGCAGAACATCAGCGTTATTCTTTGATTTTGTGATTGGTACCAAAGTGTTACCACAATTACAATTAGCACACTTTCTAATTAGACATATCACTGAGGTGCTAACAGAAAAGAGTTTTCAAATTGTATTTGAACGTAGTTTTGAGATTTGCATGCAGAGTTCAGGACGAACAGCTCTATTGTATATATAAAACAGAGAAAATTTAGTGGGTCCCTTGCTGCAAATGCGAATACATTATTAGCCTAGAAATTTGTTTTGAATGCCTGTCTGGCGCCGAGAGCAAGACAAAGAACATGCACGGCTATGGGAGGCAAAAACAGGTCAGATTTCCCCAAAGGTTCTGACACCAGCCCCAAAATTAATTGCACTGTTCTGAAGATGAATAAAGGCATTTGTGCTGTGATTAAGGAAGCCTGAGCGCGCCCTCCCTGCAGGCCTGAACCAACATTCAATAAGCCCACAGCAGTGCCTGCCTGCCTGCTCGCCTGATGGACTTTCATGGAGCCTCAGAGCCTGACAGGAAACAGAGTGAGACAAACACACACACACACACACACACCTAGTGCAGAGAAACACTCCCACGTGCACAGCAAGAAACCACCCTCCTCTAACCACACACACATCACTCTGTATCCATGCCAATGTACATATACATAGATTACAGTAAATGCAAAAAACAAATGCACATCTGGCATATGACAAACAGCAGGAGAAGTGACCGATGCACAGTACGTTTGAATGTATGTGTGTGTCTGTGAAGTAGCGAGGCAGCTAAAGTTTTCTGAGTGAGACTGTCAATGATAAGCGAGTGTTTATGATGCCGTACCCGAGATCTGTCACAGCGAATGGGGCCGGCACATCGTTTTAATCGTCACCTTGGGTGGCAACAGGCCTGAAGAGTTTCAGAGCATCTGGGAGTAATAAACAGGAGAAAAGATAGCAGAGCTGTGATGGGAGTTGTGGGAACTGTGTGAAGACAGAGGGGTGGTCAGGTTTTTATGAACATTTATGAGGGGAATATGAAATAATTTACATTAGACTTAATAGACAGATTGTTTTACTGTCAGTAACGAAGACAGGAATTCAGGAAAGTTCGGGAGTATGTTCCAGTAAATTATAGTAGTAGTAAAATAGCAAATAAAAGCATATTTCAGAAATAATAGCAGATAAATAGCCTACTGCAGTGAGCCATGTCTTCCATGAGTTTTCAGGAACTTTCATGAAGCTGTTTGGATTGATGTGTTTTGATAGTTTGGCATCTTCCTACCTGGATCAATGTCACATTCTTTGAGCCTGAGCGATTTACTTCTTCTAGCCAGCTCCACGGTCTACCGTGCATTTGATCGTTCCGGTCCTCTTTACTTTTCACCCGGCAGCCAAAGTGTGGCAGCCTCTCGCTCGCAACATTTTCCTTGTTTACGTTAAACTAATCTCTCTGACAAACATTGTTCCACTTTTCCCACTTCTGGACACAGTATTTTGTTAACAGTTTTGTGTGCTGCTGTAGACGTCTTAAACAATTGTGTGAAAGCCAGTCAGGAACTGCACAATCATCACATAGAACATTTCTAAAAGCTTTTCTAATGTTCGGTTATTTCCACCCTGATATTTTGGCAGTTAAGAGAGGGGATTTGTATTATTAGGCATGCAAAAAAAGGACTTAATGTCTCTCCTTTTTTCAGCTTGGCTAAAGTCTGAAAGCCTTGGGCCCGCATTGCACTCAAGGGACTGACATTTTCTGACATATTATCTATTTTCCGCTTTTACTGGTGCTCTCACTTTTCAACAAATAATAAAAAAGTTTAAAAAACGTTGAGATGTGCAGCTTGGTTTGCCCTTGAATTATCCAATTGATCTCCACCCTTGGGTCTCTCTTCACATTTGGCTTTAATAGACACACTGCGATTATCTAATGCAGTGTTTTTCTTTCAGGGGCTGGGTTGGGACACAGTTAAAGTTCCATGGATAAAATACATTCCCAAATTATTCTTGGGAGATTGGTGTCTGAACCTATTAAAATTCTAAAGCTTTCCTGCAACTAAAAGTAAGCAGATTCATTACTCTGTATGCTATTAAACTAACTCCTATATTTGCTGAATTTCCTGGCACAATGCAATATGTAAAACATAAGCTTTGTAACTAAACATATGCAGCCCAAGAGAAAAGGTTCAAAAATCACTTGTTTACTAAATGGAACCAAGCTGAATTGGTTGTACTGCATTTTCAGCAACGCTAACAATGTGGCTCCAGGGATGGCCACCATTTTGTCCTAGACTTTAATTTCTAATAAAAACAAGACGGATTGCCATGACATTTGGCATATACATTCCTGGTCCCTTGAGGGTAAAACCTAGTGAGTTTGATGATTCCCTGATTTTTGCTCTAGCACCACCATGAGGTGGTCCATCCATTACCAACACTACCACTGTTGGCAATCCTTTTCCAATGAAAGTAGTTATAGCTCTAGCTCCAAAAGTCAGCACATGACGTCATACCCTGAATTGCATATTGGTGACGTCATTGCATTTCTTTTGCATAAAAGTGCTTGCGCCTGGCTGACTGAAACCAGTTTGTGATCAATACTTTTACCAATACCAATTTTGTAAATCCATTTTAACAAAAAGAAACATTGACACATTATGGTAAAAAAAATTTAAACAGCCCCTATTATGTTTTTTTTGGATCACTACCATATTTTAGTGTGTTGTATAGGTTGTTGTGTTTGTCCTGGATGCGTTAAGTACAAAAAGATACATTTTCCACAGACAGCACTTTTTCTCAACTGCCTAAAAACGCCTCGCCCACAGTCCTGTTTGGAATTCCTTAACTAGTGATGTCACTGATTGAGAACGCCGGCCCAGATTTTCATTTGTGGTGCCCATGGGTGCTGCCTGAGCAGTGGCTTGTTTTACTTAGGTTATATCAAAACAGCGTGGGCCAGCTGACCAATCAGAGCGGACTGGGCTTTTCAGGATGGCGGGACTCGTTTGTGATGGGCCAGACCTCGATCACTGGCGATCACCGCCCAATGCAAGAAGGTTAGATTTGCGTCCGACTTGATCCCAACTTGCTTTAATGTCATGCACGTGTAGGCAACAATGACCGGATGAGAACAAGGCAGCCGCAGGCTGGGCAACTGATTTTTATCAACTGCAAGACCCAGGGCATGCTGGGAAACGCCGGCCTCTCAGCTGTTCTAACAGCTGACTGGTTCAGAATCAACTCAACATGAAGACGTTTTTATAAACTCTTTATTGTTTTTGAATCGTAGGAATTTAAATTGCTCTTTGGCTGATTGAACGGCTTATTCTGTACAGAACACATGTTGTGTTGCTGACAGTGACATCAGAGAGACTAAATCCGTTTCAGATCATGTACAGTGTGTTGTTTATTAAAATCAGAAACAGTTTGCATATAGAGCATTTTGACTGCTACTCTGTCTTAATAGAAAAAAACTGGAGACTGTGTAGAAGCAAATATAAGTGTCTGAAAACATTTTATTAAATCAGAATCAGACCTAACAGGATGTGAGTGCTTCTGTGACTTCCTGATCCGACTGAATGCAACGACTTTACCGCTGCTTTTTTTCACCGCCTGCTCTTGTCCACTTTAAAGACGAGGCGCATTTCTTCTTGAACGAGCCTAGTGTTTCAGGCAGAGACAACATAACATCACAACATCAAAGCATGTAAACTGGTGCTTATTAACTGCGTTAACGCAAACCCATTTTAACGGCGTCAACTTTTTTCACATGCTGTTACAACATATAGTAACAAAAAACTACAATGCCACAACAGATCTAGCTAGACTGGAAACAAAAACTGGCACGCCAAACACACTTGTTTGGGCTTGCAAGCCGGTCAAAGAATGGTAATGTTAAGTTTTGAGTTGATGGCGAGCACCAGACGCCCAAATGGACGCCAATAAGATTCTGAATGAAAAGTTTCCTTTTTAAAAGTTGCCAAATGTTCCATTGACAAGACCAAAGTGGTCTGTGTGTTTGGTCATTGTGAACTGAGCTATCATTGCAGCACGGCCAGCCTGAAATACCACTTGAAGGCCAAGCACACAGCTGATGCCAATTCTCCCCACCCTTGTTAAAGTATTTGTTCTACCCTTTTATTGATGGACAGTGTTACATTGTGTGAGAGATCATTTGCTCCAAATGAGAATGTTAGTGTGAAACTGAACTCTACAGCAGGCTACAAGCCAAAGGTTGTTTCAGTCTGACGTCATTGATGTTTTTGCTACTCTCTCTCTTATGAAGTTGCTAAGAGTGTCTGAAAAGTCGCCAGATTGTCAACACTGAAATCTACTGACATTGTTGGGAGTCACGGAAAAAAATGATTTCCTGTTGCTGTATTCGATGAATGAGGTGACTGCAGAAACAGATACATTTGCGAGATGGATGGATGTTATTTTCAGGAGTTAGTAAGCTGCGTTGAAGGGAGCTGTCCCATCTCTTCCCTTGGTCAGACACAACATCAATGTCCCAACAGGTGACGGTCAGCGCGGACAGCAGTGCATCCGAGCTGCTGACAGATAGAAACATGTTGGGAATTAATGTTAAGGCTTGCTGCACGTAATATCATTGATTTTATAAGCCTGTAGTGGAATGTGGAACTTCGAATGACGACCAAAAACGCTGGTCTTTTACTTTGACTATTTAGTCTCCAGAGGGAGGCAGTTTTACAAGAAATTGAGCAGCCGGACATGTTTTGCATCTAGTATTTCACGTTTCAGCTAGTAAAGCACTTCCTCTGATAGTTCTGAGTAAAACTAAATTACTGTTAAACAAATGAAGTTGTGTACATTTTCACATATCAGCTGTAAATCAAGTTCAAGTAATAGTGAGTTTTAATCACATTATGATTGCCCATTTCCTTTAGACAAAACAACATGAATTTCTTATTCAAGTGCTTTGAACAAACATTTTACAACAACGCTGTACTCAACACAACTGTAAGGTATTTTTTCGAGTTTCAATTATTTTTATTTTTATCCTACTTGCCCATTGCGCTCTGTCTTTTTTAAATGTTTTTTATCTATTTGCATAGATTTATTTCATTTGCATATTCATATTAATTATACACAATATTATGACTAATCTATGATGTTTAAAAGTGGATAAAGAGGAGACTTTATTGATCCAGTGGTTAAATTTACAACCTAGCTGGCAAGTCCAACTTCTGCTGTTATTTTGGTGAACTCAAAAGTAATGCAAAAGTAGTGTAACACATTACAATTCAATTGACAGTAATATTGTTATATGACTAAGTACTCTTAAATGACAGTAACTACTAATCTACAATGTGTGTATATAGCTTTGGAAGTAACTTGTCCAACACTGCCTGTGATGTTCATCTATCATATCACACGCAACTTAGATGTGAACATGGTAAAAGATTCACTAAAAATCATCCTAGAATAGGGATGCCATGTCATAAATAGCATGTTAGCAGGCTGACATTAGCATTTAGCACAAAGCACTGTGGTGCCTAAGTACAGCTTCGGATTACTTTAGACTCTTATGGCATGTCCCAAATCAATCCATACTAGGCTTGACTGTTTTAGTAGTTAGTATACACAAATATGAAAATACAGGATGGGCATTGTCAGATGTCAATCAACTGTGACTAGAATGTCACTGACAATCAAACTCCACAAATGGAGAGCAAAATGTTGTTTTAGTTTCCCGAGATTTTTCTGCAGCTGTCTCACCACCATCTTATTTTTTCTGCTGTAGCAGCTGCTCCATTTCTTTTGCATATTGCATTTTCGAGCCATGACAACACATTCAAAGACTGTATATTTGAGTATACTATATTTTATGAATTGTATTTATCACCATACTCTATTTACAACCTGCATTTTTATTTGGGACACGTACTGTATATCATACTACTGAGAAGAAGGGCCCTTCCATCGCTTGGCCTCATGTTTTTTTCCATTTACATAAATGCTCTGCAGAGTTGTAAACCGTCAAATTGAAAAAAAATACCAGTATTGAATTTGTGAAATGCATTGCACACATACCACAATGGAGACCGACTGCTTATCTGTCTTATCTCTTAACAGCATCTATCTCGTCCATATCCGGACACGTCCGTATGTATGACTTAATAAAAAGAAGTGTTCAACATGTCCCTCTTGTGTCTTCTCTTGCCTCTTGGCTCACAGTCTGCACTTCACTCAGCAATGAACCCAACCTCAGAGAGAGCTGAAACATTTCTTCTCATCCATCCTGATGTCATTCTTTGAAAAAAGAAATCCATCAATGCCATTAATGGGGAACCAGAGTAGTGTGGAAAAAACATGAGGGTAGGGGAAAAGAGAACAACAATTAAAAAAGGCTAAAGTAACAACTAAGGGCAATTTCAAACAGGTCTCATTTGGTTTGGGTGATTCCCAATTTTTGCTAGAGTTCGTTTGGGTAGGTGTGAGCAGCAATCACACCTAAAGGGGACCAAAGGTGAACAACGGCAGAACTGGCAGCAGCATTGACGTCAATGCTTTGATTTAATTCAATGACCTACTTCGTCGGATCAAGCCTTTCATTCACCATGTAAGAACTCATCTTAACCCTTGTGTTGTCTTCCCATCAAAATTTAAAATTAACACTTTTTTTGACACTTTTTATCAATCTTTTAAACTTTTTCTTACGAATGTGTCCCTTTTTTAATGTTTGTCTCCTATTACAACACTACATTTAATTTAGTAACTTCAGTTTTACAATAGCTTTTTGAATTTATACTCAATAAACCTCATATATAGAAAATTGTACCTTACAATTACACTTCCTCTCCGGGGAACCATCACCTTATCGTGGTGGAGAGGTTTGTGTGTCCCTATGAACCTGAGGGCTGTGTTGTCT
>NC_048424.1:18358157-18388705 GCF_013103735.1 Etheostoma cragini
GGGGTCCCCTGCTGGAGCTGCTGCCCCCGCGACCCGATACCGGATAAGCGGTCGAAGATGGATGGAAGATGGATGGAAGCAGAAATTAGTAATTATTTTGACAAAAATTTAAGAAAAGTATGTTTTTCAAATGCTATAAAATTGAATAAGACACTCCAAAATTAATGAAAGTAGAGATGTGTACTTGCCAAAGAGCAATGTTTTGAATCAATCATGTTATTTTGGGGAATTAAAAAGAACATTGATATAGGACAATGGGTCAATTTGACCTGAGGACAACATGAGGGTTAACCCAGTGAGTTTACAAGAGAGACCTGCAGTCACTCTGAGATTCCTGGCATCCATTTACCTTTGAACTTGTTCAGCCTTCCTGTTCCAACTTTTTACTGTGCGGCGCAAAAGAATTAGCGGTGCGCGCCCTCTGGACGCACACTCAAAATCCTGGCGTGCCAGCACGATCTATGTAATTTAGACGTCACATTTGTGCACACGTGCTTGGATGCGTCGACTGTAAAATGGCAATTAGACAGCTGCGCATAGCATTGTGGAATGAGCGCGAAATTTGTACAATATAGGCATAACTGCATCGCACCTCCCTGAAATTACATCGCTGGTTCCTCCACTTTCTTCCCTTCCCTGCGTATTAGGCTGTCCCAGCAAAAAGCGTGGGAGGGACACAGGGAAATTGTGGGAGGAAAGACAAAACGAGGAAACGTGTTTGAGAGGGATGAGACGTCCTTGTCCTCTGATGCATCATCACGTTAATTCGTCAGCTCTATGAGCCGAGCTAGCAACGGCTTTCAGCTGCACGGCTTCCAGGAAGTCTGCTCTCATGTATCCTCGCTCCTCACTCTTCTCGATCCTCGTGGCAGGAATAAGAGCTTTGAGACGGCTTTTAAGAAGGCAGACCAGAAAATTTAACCTGGAGAGCTAATAAATAAGAGATATGAAATCCAGCGACTCACAGACAAACTTGGACATAGAAGTTTATTCTTCAATGCAGAGGTCCAGTGTTTGAGTCCTACCTGTGATGATTGTCTTCTCTCTCATCTAACTGTCCTGCAGAAATGCCCAAAAAAATAATCTTTAAATAACAACATATTAGGTTCCACAAAAAAAGAATTTTCTCACACTAATCTATATCTATGACAATCCCATTCCAGAAATTCCGGCAGATTTCACTCTTTTTGGTCGCATGTCCGTTTCCTTCCACTTTCTTTGTGTTGTCATTCTAAACTCCGGTTGATTATGAAGACAATGGTTAGCTAGACTATTTTACCAAGTTGAGTTTTCTGTTACACGACTAAAACAAATGTTGAATGCACACATTTTTCCACAAAAACAAGTTCCTTCCCGAGGCTATAATGCAGCGGCGCCGTGGCTCTACCCGGTGCTTAGCGACATCAATGACGATTGTGATTGGTTGAAAGAAACGCCAACAAACCAGGGCAGGTTTTTCTCCCAGTCCAGAATGCTTTGGGTGCTACCCAGACCTTCCTCGCCGTGGTAAAGGTCTGGAAAAGCAAGACTACTTTCTGACCAATCAAAGAGTAGTTTAGGAAGCCGTTCACATATGGTAGATGATGTTGACGGTGTCAGGTGTTGCTGCATTTTGCTGATTGGGACCAGAGCAAACAGTGTGGTGGGAAAAAAAGGAACCAAAACGGCTTAAAGATACTACAATGTGCCATTTCTTGCCCTTAGTTTGGACAAAATGATGCAAACAAAAGATCTGAAAGCACCCTAAGACTCCTGAAGGTAACCCGCCCCCCCCCACACAAACACAGCGACACACGGCGACATTTCACAGGGCCGAACCTCTAACTAATGATGTGTGGCTTTACTTTTCAAGCTGTGATGAGATGTAGTGCTAACCACTGACATTATTTCCAAAGCATGATTACATTATGATTGGAACCATAAAGGTGGTCTTCACAAGGTGAGGCATCTGAGAACGTGAAGGCAGAGGAGAGGCAGGAGCTAAGGCACTTCATTACTCAGGAACCTGTCGGTCTGCCCGGCTGATTCATGGACTCATGTGTCAAGATCTCGCCACAAATCAGTTTGCCTTGAAAAAGGAGGCTGACACTCACCCCGTCGAGAGACGACCGACACAGGAATTCTCCGATGTGTGTCAGAGATATGGAAGAGGTGGAGGGAAATTGAGTTTCAAAGCTGCTTCACAAAACTCGCATCTATAGTTTTTTTTTTCTTTTCTTCATTTGCTGGTCTCACCAGCAGCTGTTTCCCTGCAGTCCTTTCATTATTCAGAGCTGGAAGACGGAAGACAGCCTTGGTTGCTGTACTTATGTATCCCCGAGTTTGTTACCTTAGCACTTTGCAGTATAACTGTCATACACATACACACGGCTCCCAACGCTCCTTTCAAAAATATTTATTACTAGCAAAGAAATTCAAAAAAAAGAAATCCTTTGGTCCTCAGTTACAGTGCTTTTCCAGTGCCGGGACCAAACTAGTACATGAGTTATTTCCATTGGAAGTCCCCCCGATTCCCATTTGTTTTTATCACTTCTCAAGTTTATAAGTGCGTCGTCGCCCCGGTTTTCCCCATCGTCTCCCCTCTCGTTTGAAATGTAACGTCGGCAGAATAATGGAGAATTACCCTGTCTATAAAAAGCTCCAGAAGTCAGGAGGTGCACCGCTGCCAAACGACACGGAGAGCAATTACCGTATGTTTCGACACCCTTTTCATAGGAAGGGATCTGTCTTGAGGGCCACTCAGCGTGCCTATGAGACTCATTTGGTTCACATTACCATATCCTGTCACAGCACATTTGAGCCCCAGCTGTCATTGCCTCGTCAATTCAAAGTCTTCTGTGTGTGATGTCCATGTCCTTGTATCAACAGAGGGTGAAGGAACAGAAAAAGAAATGCATGCAAACATGTCTTCGTTTGAATTTTCCTGGCAACGAGCGAGGAGTGATTCCCCGCTACTCCGGTGACCCCGTGTGAGTGAAAAATGAGATTTGATAAAAGGAAAAAGGGGGGGGGGACTCTCTTCCTTGCCATTCACTCAATTTTGAATTCAGCAAAGAAAGGTGAGCCTTGCCACCTTCCCCTTCTCAGAGAACAAAGCCATTGTTGCATGTCACATAAGGGGCAAGAAAATTCTCAATAAGAAAAAGAAAAGATGGTGTAATTTGTTTCTCTCCCGCTGTTTCATCTGCCCGGATTTCTACACACACACACACATACACACAGTCCCCTTCTGGCGCTTGAACTCTGAGTGGGTTTGCTGTTAATTGGATTCAGATTGCAGAGATAATACAGTCTTACGAAGAGCGCGGTTTGGCTCGGCTGCATCGGCCTTTCCCGAGCCGCTCCTTGAGTTAATGCTGTCGATAAAGTAAGTACAGTAGTCACACAGAGGAGGCTGGGAGAGGAAACAGTAACAGTCTGCTGTGTATTCTGCTCGGCGGGCGGCTCAGCCAGCGGGAGGAGGTCACCCAATCATTAGCACCCTGGGGATGATGTCATCAAGCTGTGCACATATAGCCAGTCAGCTCCCCGCACACATGTGTCCCTGCCTCAGAGAATGCCTCATCACCGCTGTCCTGCTGAGTCAGCTGGGTGTAAGTTGTGAGTGTGTGTGTGTATTTCTGTGTGTGTTTGCACAAGGAAAATGTGTTAGCAATACTGACATACAGTAGATGGACAAAAATGAGCCGACTGTCGCCATGATAGCTCAAGAATGTCCACAATAAAATTATAAGGTAATCCCGCCATCCAAGCGCTTTGTACTCGAGTGCAGGGAAGGAGGAGTGAGACTTTGTCTCCATGGTGATTCTGTTTGTTTGCACAATCCGTCTGACGGACTGAGATGAGAGAAAGTCTTTGTGTACTTGTTTGTGTGGGGGAAAAGTATTTTTAGTTTTTTTGGGGGGCAGCCTTGTTGATTCTGGTGGATGTTAGGAATCCATTTCCATCTTCAAGAGCAGCCGGGTAAGAAAAAGACAGCAAGAGGACCTAAAAAAAGAAGAAACAAGATCCATGACGAGTGCATGGTGCATCAAAAAGCAGCCCATTTGTTTTTCATTTCCCGCATCCATCCCTGAAACCAAATCAGAGGAATTGCACTGGAGGACAAAATTGGCACGCAACTCGCTCTCTTCACCCTGTTCTGTCGTTCTCCTTCACAGACAAAGAACATGTTTGATCACCCCCTTTTTTTTAGAGACGAGGCTCGCCTCAGAAGTGCCCCCCTCCCGCCCTTTCTCACTGCTGTCACTGGGTGTCCGTCTCCGCCGCCCCACGCTGTGCAGCATGGACACAGGGATAGCAAAAGGAGGGAAAAGGGCCCACGCTCGAGGGCTCGGATGTGGGATACGGTGCCAAAGCGGGCCTCGTTCTTCCATCCGAGAGGGGGTCATATTATGTTTGGAAATTGGCTTTTCGCACTGAAGCCGCGCTCCTCCTTGATCAATAAGACAAGTCACCCGTTTGCATTAATCCCACAATCCGCCCACACGCGGGAATGTGCAACCCAAGGAAAATCTTAAAAGAGGTAATTTTCTTCATGTCTGCAGCAAAGGGGCTCGGAAAAAGTTCCACAACTTTTACTGTTTTTATGTTTCCTCCTTTATAAGTGCTGGGGCTTGAGTGAGCAAATCCAGCTTCCCTCCGCTGACTGTGAAGAAAATACCACGTCAGGTCTCCCCTCTTTGTTCTCCACATCAAGTCATAGTCCCAGGTGATTTACACCAGGGGTTAGGTCAGGGATATTGTTGTGAAAGCAAGCACAGAATTCCAACAGCATTGTGCGTTTCCTCTATTTTTAAGGATGACTTGCACACCTTGACCATGATGGGTAGAAAGTACTTATGCCACCGTGCCGCAGAAGAACTCCTCGGGGACAGTCTGCTTCCTGGTTGCATTGTCCGAGGAGAGTATCCTGTTTAGTTCAGCTGGATGAGCTGCAGAAGAATGGCTGGCACTGACACTGATGGCTCTGGCCGTGCATAGAATTAGCACATAAAGAGGAGCTCTAAAATTAATAAACAGATGTCAGAAAGAAAGCAATAAGTCTCCCAAACTAGCCAAACTTCTTCTGGTTTTTGTCTTCACAGATGATCTTTGGAACTTTGCTGGTTTTCCTGTGCAGACCGTTTTTGTTGACTTTCAAATTTATATATATACAGTATATATTTCGCAATCTTGCGTGCTTATAAATAATACCCCTCCTGTGTATTCACTCACAGGGTCTTGAGAAGGCACATTTTTGTTATGGAGCTCCCATTTCCCTTTGCGTTGATGGATTACCTTGTTGAATTTACCGAAGAACATATTATAAATCACTGCTGAACTGACCTTTCCTTATAAAATGGGAATCAAAAGCCAGAGCTGATTTGGTTGAAGGTTGAGTGTAAATGACCTGACTGCTTTTGCTGGGAAAGATTGTTAAGGCATGCGTCGGACAGCGATATTAGTAAAGTACTGATGTAAAGCAGCGGACGGTAAATAAAGTTGTGAATTATTGCCATGGACAGAACATGTCCTGTTCCCTTCCATCCCTTCCATATGCGGGATTACTGTTATTGACAAGCACAGCACAATGTGTTCTCGCAGTGCTTTATGTCTTGTTTTGACCAAATCAATGCTTTGACTAAGTGCCTATGAAAGTCAAACTATCACTCAACATTAATGAGGAACTCTACTTTTCTCTTGCACTGTACAGATAATCCCATAGACTTCACTGTCTACAGATCGGGCTTGTTGGATCATGTGAATTAGCATTCTGATTAATAGCAGGTGTGTGAAATAATAGCTAATGTAACATTTCAAATGTCATTAACAATCTATAATTATGTACATGGCTGAGTTCCTGGCGGACAGCTTCATTTGCGTCCCCACAGAGACGCAAGTTTAAAACTACACTACAGTTAGTTTTGCTGCTTAAATGTCCGACGATATCAGCTGCAGTATTACTGGGTGCATAAAACGTTAACTAGAAGCCTCTATAATCATAAAACTTAAACTACGCATACTTAATACAAAACGTCATCTGAAAAGTAACATAGCCGGGGGGGACTGTTAAGGGGCAGTTCAATGTCCATGCAGGTCTGTAAATCGGAGAAAATAAATTGATTCAGGTGGGTGGAGGGTGGAGGATTTTAAGCCTACACGTTGAATCAGACAAAGAGCCGATTCACGTCACAACATCTGACAACATCCTGTTGTAAACAGCATGTTCCGGTTGGATATTCCGAATACGGCCTCTTTCCAAATGCAGCATTTTCCATTTAAGACGTGGGATATTCCGGTGTTATTCAGGTTTTAGGGGCATTGTTTGGACAGGAATTCGGAATAAGTGTCTCAATCTCGGTTTTCCCCACAGGCTGATGGTCAGCTCTGTGTATTGTTGTAATTGCTGTAAACAAACCAACCAGCCAACAGATTTTTCTATTCCTCTTTTTAGTCAACTTAATTAAGGGCTCCTATACTCGGCACTGTATAACAGACTCTCAACATACTGGTATATTGTTTGTGTGAATATACTGTATATACAGTTTATTCACACAAATGCATCTTTATACAAACATGTACAGTGTTGTAGACTAAAATAGCCTAAGAAAGCTATACATACTGTACTATATATATATATATATATATATATATATATATATATATATAAGTGTCTGTTGCAACTGATACAACAAATAAAAATGTTAACTGAATTCAGAAAGAAATACAGAAGATGTCATGAACACTGTTCTGCTCATCTGACAGCTCTAATGACCCTGATCAAACACAGCGAATGATTTAAGAAAAAAAATGAACAGCTGATGCAACTGTGCTGCATTTCGCATTAATTTACGTTGCTTTTAAGTGACAGCTCCGGAGGCAAAGATGTCTGATGTTTGTTTTATGCCTGTTGTCTCGACTCCTCTCTCCTGGAGTCTCATCCTTGACTTCTCGGCTCGGACTGAGATGCGAGGAGAGGAATCGGGCATGCCCAAACTCAGAATTTTGAAAAAGTTGTATCTGTCCCTTGTCCTCCACTTTATCACGTTCCGTTGTGCTCCTTGCATTACTTTTTGCTCTTGAAATATCCTGGCAGAACGGAGACAGGCAGAAATGGATGTTGTACATCCTCTGAGATGCTATGGTTCCTGCCATGTGGATCACATGCCAATTCTGCAGTTTTTAATAAAAACATAAACAAAAGCAGAACTTTTCGGTCTTTTCAAAAATCATTTCTCCTTAGCTGAGTACCTTCGCGAACATGCTTCAAATGAGTTGAACTTTTTGACAGGGAATATCCTTAAGGGAGAGGCTGCCAAGCTAGACTATTAACAAAGGGCAACTTTCCTGCCGTGCATTGTTCACGCCAGCAGTACAAAGGGAAATTGGTTGCTGAGCTCCTAATGCACAGGTCTCCCCTGTCAATGGTTGATTAGCTGAAGGGGCTTTCATATTATGGCCAAAGTTGCAGGGCTTCCTTCAGACGAGAGTCTCATAAAAGTTCGGGAGGTTCACTTTTCTCATTAGGTTGGAGTCAGCTTCGATTTCCTGCGCGAGCGTAGAGTGGCAGGCCTTGGGTGACTGTTCTAAATGTAAATCATGGCTGAATGGAATTACACCGACAGGCAGACATCTGTATTTTAATTGGCCCCTGGCCACCGCCCCCCTTTCTTCACTCCCCCACCTATTCCAGCCCCTAGCAACAGGCTCCCACAAAAACATTAATTTATAGCCCAGGCGCAAAGAATACACCCCATTTGTGTGTGCAGAACAAGGGGAAAAAAGAGCCTGTAGCCTACATGGCAAAAACAATATTTAGCAGATGAGATCACTGCTACCATGTCCGTTGTAGCATCAGCATTTCAAGGCGGCCCGAAAATATTTCGCTTGGCGGCTTGCTGTAGGTCTACGCGCCCTTCGCCCGGCACATGTTTGTTTTGACTCGTGGCTGCTTATTTTCACTATAGGCTATCTGGCTGTGGGCTGCTAATTGTGAGGGGATCTGGACAGAATGGTATGTTTTGAATAAAGGGATTGTTTCAGTCAGTGGATTCCTCCAGTGAGGTGTACGGCGAGGGCCCACGGTTTAACCACGGTGGTCACCGGGCGGTCTGAAAAGAGAGGCTGGGGAAGAAGAAACAGAGAATAGAGGGGAGGGGAGGGGGGTAAGAATAATAGACAAACTGATTCAAATGGAGATGAAAGAGATGTGGACAGATAGAGAGATCATGAGACAACTCGAGAGCAGTCGTCAGGATGTGTGGTAATCCAGAGGCAAACCTCAATGTGTTGTTAGGTAATAGTGACAGAAAACCACAATAAAGCAGGGGAGGCTGTGTTATGTTGGGGGGGGGGGGACTCAGTGGTGATGGGTTGGAGCTGAGACCTCGGATGGATTTATGGATAATGGGTTTATTGTACATGCTAATGTTGGAGGATCTAGGCTGCACGGTGCATTGGGAGCAAAAAGGATTAGTCCGATCAGTGTCTCCCACCAGTGAAATGTGTGGCAGGGGTCCAGCGTGTCAGCCTGGGTGTATGTATAGAGGACAGCATGTCTGGACAGAGGGACAACAAGAGGTGGGTATGGGAGACCAAATGAAATGTGAAGGCAGATAAAGAACATTGTGTCTTGCTGCTGCTGCATCACACAACCTCAGAATCAACATAGGACAGTGGGCTTAAAGAGAAGGCGGATGAAAACGACTAAAGCTGAATTTATTGCGTGGGAATAATTGTAGTATGGATTTTCTTTTGTTCGTCTACTATCTTTTTTTTGTGCTTTTATTTATTTCCCTTAAGTTTTTTTTTTTTTCTTCTTCCTCTAATCTGCCATTTGCCACAGGATTTACATCCCAGTATTGAGTACACCCAGAGACCCACTCAGCGGAATAAGTCCATTACTCACTCAATTACTGGAACAGCACGGCCTGCTGGGTAGGGTTTGGGGAGAAGCAGGATGGAAGGTCTTGTGGCTTCTGGAGGGTTTTAGTGTGTCAACGCTTTTGGCTAAATTCAGCTCTGTGTCTTTCTGCAGCTCTCCTCTCCTAACCAGGAAGCGGTTCAAACCATGTATTTAGGCTGTTTTGATTGTAGACTCATAATAGGTCATTTGTCATTTAATGTTGCTCTATGTAGCGATGTTGTGATGAATATTACCATAATATGCCCTTCCTTTGGCATTTTGTTGTTTTTAGCTGTACATACTCAATTACAGCATGCAGAAAATGTGATTTATTACAGCGTACAGTGCATGCTCTTTTCCCCAATGCAATGGTGAAAAGCTTGCCATGGTTGCTGTCTGTGTTATACTGAGTAGCTAACACACTAGGGTCCCCTCCATACAGTACATAACCATATATGGAACAATCGCTGGTGAGATTATTTGCTTTGCGTGGGAATCCTCAGAGAAAAGGCACATAGACTTTAATATTCCAGCTCTCCGCTCTTGTTTATTTCAGCAGCCTTAGCTCTGGAAGGGGGGGGGGGGGGGATATCAAACACCATCTTAGCTTTCATCTTCATATCACATAGCCAGGACTTCCTTTCTCGCTTAGTTTGTACAGACATCTGGTATTGTGGACTTTGGGTCTTGGGCCCCCGCTAAGGAGAAACGATGAGATATTAGCATGTGGAGAAAGACGGAGCAAGAGGTAAAGACAGAAAGGAAGGCAAAGGAAAGTAGAGAAAGTGTGTGTGTGAGAAAGAGAGGGGAGCCCACATGCGGCATTAATCATTATAGACCCAAAGATAATAGAAAATGGCAGTCCCAACAGTCTGCTAAATCAAGCCGCTGCTTCCTCAGTCTATTCGGTAATTGCAGCGAGTGCTGATCGGGTTGTTTTGCGGCAGCTACACGGAGGAAAATGTAAAACAGGCAGGAATGAACAGACAGAACCTCAGGTCGCCTGTGGCTGAACTTTAAGGGGAAAAGGCAGAGATTCAGAGGCCGCTGTGGTTGACAGAAGGGCGGAGCAGGCTGCGGCAGATTGCTTTGGGATGGGTTAACAGCTGATGGGGATGGGGACATTTGTGGAATCAGCAGAGGCGTCATGACCAGGTCAGACACTGGCCTGCTCCTCAGCGGGTTCAGCAAAAAAGAGGCTCTCTTTCTCTGGCTATACTGTCCACAATCATTTGTGTCCATTCACTTATTAGGAGGACAGTGAAGGGCCATTAGTAGCCCTCCAGTGATATTGGTTACAAACCAAACTTTTGAATTGTTTAGCCTTTTAAGCCATGCTAGCAGTGGGGGGGGGGGGGGGGAGAAACAATCGCATGAGTCCAACATATTTGTAAAGGAAAAGATAATGAATTTGTACAACATTGCTGATGGGCTTTCTGGTAGGCAGCCATAAGGTAACCATAAAGAGATACAGTAATGCTTGAGGATTCACAGTGCCTTATAAAGCATGACTTTTACATATATGAATGTGTTGATTATAATTATAATATGGACCACAGAAAGATGTGTGTAAAGGCTTTAGGCCGCCCTACATATGTGTGTAGGCCCAGTTAAATATGAAACTCAGTTCTATACAATATATAAAGTAGGGAGCCCCTGCTCAGTCTCTCATCCAGCTTAGGGGTCCTTGGCCTAAAAAACATTAAACAACCCTGCCGTAGACTGTGAAAACAAGATGGAAAAACGCGTCTTCACTTTCTCCGACTGTACATAACCAAATCCAAAATATTACGGATACAGGCGCCGCCATCTTGTAATTTTGGAGCCAGAGTGTGTGCAGTGATTGGGTGGGATTTATGAGTTATACTGCAGCCGGCCAGCTGGGGGCAACCAGATGTTTTGGCTTCACTTATACAGTCTTTGCATCAAAAGCCCTTTCCAAATTCCCAATTTTTGCATCTCTAATCGTCTACTCGACTCCTCTCAACTCACTCCCACCGCCAGGAAGTCCGAGCCGAGAAGTCAAGGAGGTACAAATTTAACTAAGGTGGTGAACATGGTGGCCTAAATATTGCAGCTAAACATCAACATTCAAGCATTGCTATCAGGAACACGTTAGCATTTTGATGTTAGCATTTAGCTCAGCCTCACAGAACTGCTAGCATGGCTGTAGCCTATTGGTTGAAATCATCTGTTGCCCAGTCACATTTGCTACCAGCTAAGAATAGTTACTCAGATAGGCATGGATTTACACACAGTGAAACACAGCCATCTGATAGGGTCTATACTGAGAAATTGTTTGGTTTAATTTTTTTTATCATGGCAGACTTGTGTTCCTCCCCCGTCCACAATTAAAGACAAGGAGCACATAGCTTCTAGCTTTTCTGCACTGGTCTGAATAGTCAATAAAAAGTATGCACTTTTTGGACGAGGTTTTAATTACTTCTTTTAAGACCTCCTCATTTCTAAAATCTTGGCTACAGCCTTGTACTTAACTTCTTTTTTTTAAGATTAATTTTTGAGCTTTTCTACCTTTATTTGATAGGACAGTTAGATGAGAAAGGAGAGAAGACATGTAGGAAATGATCACAAGTGGGATTTAAACCCTGGACCCCTGAATCGAGGTATACACCTCTATTCCTGCTCTACCCACTGAGACAACCCGGCCACTCTTTGTACTTAACTTCCAATTCATATTTTTCCCATTTTACCCGAAGGCAGCATAAGAGAAGGAGTTGTTTCATAGACAATCCATTAAAAAGACTGTAATGCAGGTGATAAAACTGCTCAATCACATTGGAATAGCGATACATGACTTCACTCCATGATTAGAGAATTATTTATATGTATTATATATATTTCCCCAGACAACCTTGTTGTGAATATGACTAGGGGTATTATTATTAATGGTAGTCAGAATGTTTTGGCCCGTGCACCAGACTTCAGATTACACGTTGACGGAATGAGAAATAACATGCAGGCACTCGGCAGTCTGTCTCATCTGCTAAGCTGCCAGGGCTTCAATCGCTCTCTCCTAAGCCCAAAGATTGAGGTTGCTTAGAACATTATTCCTTCATCCGATTGAAAGTTGGGACAAACAGAGCACTGGGCTGTAGTGGGGTCTGTCCCGATTCCCTTAAGAGCCCCGAGGCAAAGAACATTACCAAGTTGTGGGCACTGCGATTGGGAAGAAAACCACTCTAAGTCCATGTGGGATGTTCTGTCTTTTACTAATCTTCCCTTCCCCAAGTTGGCACAGGACTCTTTCTGGGGAAAGTCAGAAGAATTGCAAAGAACTTTGCCATTTCTACGCGATGAAAATTGATTTTTTTTCTTTTTCTTTCCATCTGGCCTGGTTGCCACCAACACTCGCACAAACCGAGGTTGGCATTAGGCAGTTCTAATCAGGGGAATGTAAACAGCTATTGTGTTTTTGAGACAGCGGCCATGTCTGACATTTCTATCCTCTCTTGATTTTACAAAAACAACATCAGCCTTTAAAAGTAAATCTGTGCTGATACATGCCTACATTTGACCTGTGCATCAGAGAAATATGAACATCATTCATTTAATCATTGAAGCCTAGGATTAAAAAAAAGCGTGAAAACCCTGTGAATATGAAGACTATTCATTTCCATGTCACCGAGTGTCTTATCTTTTGTTCCCAACAAAGTCCATGTTGATTAAGGTTTCAAATTGAGCAATAATCAAGTTGGTTGAGAGTGATCTGATGTCCCTGGCACAGAGGCAGACAGGCTTACAGCTGCCAACGGAATGTGTCTTTTCCCCTTCTTTTTTAATTACAGGCTAGACTTAATTAAAAGTTTCTGTGACATTTCTTAGTGACTGGTAATCACATCAATTAAAACATAATTCTGAGCCACAATCCAAAGTGGAGAGAGATGCCTTTTTTTCACCGCTATTGGAGTGAAATTATGTCAGATCCTTTTATTAGCGCTACATAATTTTTTTTACAACTACGCAAGTTAATGGTATGCAGTTATATGTCGTTTCTTCTCCCCAGAGAGCTGGTTATTATGACAAAATCAGATGCAATTGTTTGTCATGTCAGACAGTTCATGGTTTTATTGCTCATTTTTAAGTGATAAGCCACTTAAGGTTTCATGCACTGTCAATCATATTTCCATTTCCAGGACTCCATGGAAAGCATTTCAACATTTTAAGGTGAAGTCACCAAATAGGATCTTTATCTAGTGGGTTTTTACATACTTATGAGAGGAAAGTGAAGTTCCAAGCCTCCATTACTGACTCATTTTAGAATCCTCAACTTCAAATACCTCATCGACAAAATGGGCCCTCTCTTATTCTCACACTCCTTGTTCTGGACCTTGGAGTACATTTCTAATCTCAAGGAGTCAGAGCTATTCTGACAAGGCACTCAGCCCATCACATATTGGAAATGTGAGCCATCAGAGTAAATCCTGGGTATCTATTTCTGCTTTTAGACCCTGTGGGAAGCCTTTAAATGGGGTAGCCTGAACATGTGCTTACAAATTTTTGTCCATCAAAGCACCCCCATCGATGGTTGCTGGGGTTTTGAAGTCTGTCCATAACCTAATGGAGTTATACGATTTAATATTATACTTTGTGTAAAAAAAGATTCTCATTATGCTTTTTCCTGTGCCTTGTAGAGGCTTTTTTTGCTCACAAACATGAAGTTGTGCTTTCAAGGTTTTTTTGTCCCTTCTGTTGAATTGGATTTTAGTTCTACTTGAGCAGCAAGAGGTGTTAATAATAAGAGTTTACAGTCTTTGCTAGCAACTTGTGTTAGCCTGCCAGCATTTGCTAGAACTATGCAGAAACTACAGGTTAGGCTGATTGGAATGTCATTTGTTTTGTTGATATAGTGCATGACAGTCGCCTGAAGATGGGGCTAAAGAAAACATCAGGCAACTACCAAAGTTCAGATAATTCAATCAGAAAGGGGACAAGAAGGACTCGGCCTAGGCTATACCAAATTTAATGGCAATCCATTCAATAGCTGTTGAGATATTTCAATCAAAACATGACCAAAGTTGTTCAAATTCATCGCCTTAGAACCATAAATGTGCAAAATTTGGTGACAATTAATCCAGTGGATTAAAACTTTGACATTCCAATTGTGCTACATCAATGTTAATGGTGTCACAAAAGTTATTGAAATAGACCCTCTGGGAACCACGAATGTCTGCGCAAAATGTCATGGAAATCCATAGTTAGGAAATAATAGTTTCTGCGATATTTTAGTCCAAACCAAAGTGAAAGACACTGCCACCCAAAAAGCCATTCCATGAACGTGACTAAAACATCGGACTGCATAAATAGGAAATTGGTGCTTTCAATAGTTTTTTTTCAATCTTGTATTCTGATGACATAAGACTGTAGCTAATGGTCTCCTGTGAGAACCCAGTTGAAACTCTCTAGCTAACTTAAATCACAAATGTTGCTCCAAATGAGGAATTCTCGCCATCTAAAATGGATTGATTTGAAAACTGGAATCAACAGGGATTAACCACACATTAACCCCACATTAACCACATTACATAATTTCCCTGTGAAACAGTAAAGAGCTTGCAGCAGGGACGCCAGCAGTATACTGTTATTTTTAAGGTATTCATACGTAAAATTACTTTATGGTAGTAATCTGTGAAACAGAAAGACTGTATTTTTCTGTAGTCACAGTGTTAAATGATTTTACAGTCTAATACAGTAAAAAGGTAAATTCAGCATATGTCTGTGATTATTTGGAAAATATAATAATATCCTGTTTATGTTGTTATGTTAACTTCCCACAGTTTACTGTAAAAAGGCTCAATATATAATACAATAACTACATTTAGCAGTTCCCGCCGCAGCATTCCCGCCAAGGTAGCAACTGAAATAAAGGGCTAAAGCAACAACATTTTGTACTGCGTTTGTATCGCGTTTTGCCTGTAAAATCGTGTCTGTGTTCTTTAAATTTATACAGTATTATATTTTGCTCTTCCTTATGTAAAACATGCGGTTTTAGGTGGATGTTTGCGATTGGTTGCGCCATGCTTTTTTGTGAACGCGTGCGTCGCTGGATTGGGAAACCCTGGGTTGATTGAACTAGTTGCTAACCACTGTCGCGAGACAGCTTATGCAGGGCCACAGTTGTTAGGGTTAGTGAAGCCTGATAACTGAAAGAAATCCAGGGCATGTTGATCTTAATCCGTAATGCAGGCCTCTGTTCTCTTGTGGCTTAATGTGGCAACGCCGGACTGTCAAATCAAAGAAGGCAAGATGAAAGAGCTCACCGATCTATATGAAGTTCCATTCAAAGTCAAGGAGATTCTTCAGTAGCATGGGGTGTGTATTGACTGCAGAAGACTTCTTCTGGACCATTACACCTTTTCTTCTTGGAGACAACCTTGCCCCTTTTGCCCTTTGTCCCTCTCTGGATTTAAAGCGCCTGGAATCAAAACAGTCTAAGATCAGAGTGGGGTTGCAAAAAAGTACTGTTTTGTGCACATTCAATACATGTAGTGAATTGTTTTTTTTTCCAATAGTTCCATTTTCAACAACATATGATTGTTAAAGAAAAGCCACAGATCATGCAAAACGATTTGACAAAGCCTATACTCTAAAACAGTTGGGATACGTGTGAGACGTGCAGGATCAGATCAATACACAAAATGCATTCACAATGAGTCCAGAAAAGCAATATTTTCACTCCAATTTATCTTTTTAACAGAAAAATGCAAAGCCTTGAGGAAGTCTCAAGTCTTTTCTTGTTAACTCTTTGTAAAACACATTTCATTAAAAGTGAACACAAACCAAATAATGTTTAGCCAATGTTCCAATAATCATGTGGTTTAGTTGAAATAAATCCTTAATCACCGGGTAAGATGTAGGCTAACTTATAATTCC
Source organism: Etheostoma cragini (assembly GCF_013103735.1). Classification (NCBI taxonomy): domain Eukaryota; kingdom Metazoa; phylum Chordata; class Actinopteri; order Perciformes; family Percidae; genus Etheostoma; species Etheostoma cragini. The sequence goes on from NC_048424.1 coordinate 18,373,936, forward strand.
AGCTAATTCCAGTAAGCTAATGCATTTTTCCTGATGCGTCCATCTGGTGATTGACCTCTCTTGTCCTTGGATGCAGACGTTCAGCTAATATTACCAAATTTAAACAAAAAAAACACCCAAAAGTAATATTGTTTTGGCTATGCAAAGCTAAGCCTCGCTGATAAATGAAATGTTCAAATTCCTAGCAAGACAACCTCAGTTTGATATCAATCATTCTTGGCAATACAAATACGATTTAAATTATCGTTTCATTTGTAGATGGACTCGTTGGATGTTGATGAAGAACACTTGATGATATGTAGCACATGTCATCTAAAAATCCCCTATCCTATTATTTCTATATTTTTTTAAAGAAAATTGACCAAAAGCAGTAGCTTTACTTTAAAAGGTCAAACTTCTGACCGTGTTCCAAATTCGAATTTAAAATCTATTGAACAAATTGCAGAAGAATTCCATCTCCAAACTTGACATTTTTTCAGGCCCTTACAAATACGGCATTATTTAACCAATCACAAAGAATGGGTAAATCTTCGCAAGACACTATCCAACATGGACAAGTAAAACAAGTAATAGAAAAAAAGATTAAGTAGGAGGCCCCGGGGGAAGACCCAGGTCTAGGTAGGGAGATTATATCTCCAACCTGGCCTGGGAACGCCTCGGGATCCCCTAATCAGAGCTGCTTGATTTGGCTCGGGAAAGGAAAGTTTGGGGTACCCTGCTGGAGCTGCTGCCCAAGCAACCCAATACCAGATAAACGGATGAAGATGGATGGATGGATGGATTAAAAAGGGAGTCATATCGAGTATCTACAAAATTCTTCAACAGGAATCAACACATAACAATATGGACATTAAAATTAAAATAATTTAGGGACGGTCATAAACTGACAAATAGACCATCTTAGAGAGTATTTGAGTGGAGGGTTAAGATGAGATACTTCAAAACTTCTTTTTAATCTCCCAATTCAGCACGACATCAGCTCAGTATTGGAGGGGTTGCAGCCTGGTGGGCGACCATACCCACACTTTCTGGGATTGCCCCATAATGCACAAGTACTGGCAAGGAATTAGAGAAGAGATTAAATAAACTATAGGAATATGCTTACCTTTGGAATTGCTATATTTCATAGAGGTATTTTACCTGACAATGTCACAGAACACAACACAATATATTTATTGGAGAATCTTTTATTGAAGATGATCACAGTTGCCAGGCTAAGGCCTAACCCTCCAACACTAGAGCAATGGAACTAAAGTATTAAAAATGTTTTTTTAATGTCAATGTCAATGTCAATTTTATTTCTATAGCACATTTAAAAACAACTGCAGTTGACCAAAGTGCTGAACAGGGTCAATGTCAAATACATAAATACATAAATAACAAGAGTAAAAAACCCTCCAACCAAAATACATCACAGGGAAACAAACAACCACACATTAAAACTTCATAATCCAGGTTAATGAGGGTTAAAAGCTGCAGAAAACAGGTGCGTCTTAAGCAGTGATTTAAACGTTTGTAGAGTCTGTGCAGCTTTAATATGCCTGGGGAGGTTGTTCCATAAGGTGGGGGCACCCACAGCAAAGGCTCTATCGCCCTTATTTTTTAGCCTTGATCTAGGGACGTCCAATAGAAGCTGATTTGACGACCTCAGCGTTCTGAGGGGGGAATGGTGGCATAAAAGATCAGCCAGGTAAGATGGCGCTAAACCATTTAATGGCTTAAAAACAAGCAATAAAATCTTAAAATCTATCCTGTAACGGACTGGTAGCCAGTGGCGGGAGGCCAGGACTGGCGTTATGTGTTCTTGTTTTTTTGTTTTAGTTAAAAGGCGAGCAGCTGCGTTTTGGACTAGCTGGAGCCGATTTAAAGATTTCTGGTGCAGACCCATATATAAAGAATTACAATAATCCAGCCGAGCAGTGATAAAAGCATGAATGACTTTTTCAAGGTCTTTTGAAGGAAGATAGGCCTTTATTTTAGCTATAAGTCTTAACTGGAAGAAACTGGTTTTGACAACTGCACTGATTTGTTTACTAAAAGTAAAGGAGGTATCAAAAATAACACCAAGATTTTTAATAGTGGATCGATTTTGGGAGGCTGAAGGGCCCAAAATGCTAAAAGGGTCACCCAGAGCATCCGAACGTCCAAACGGGATGATTTCAGTTTTGTTTTTGTTTAGAGTGAGGAAGTTTAACTCCATCCAGGTTTTTGGAGCAAAACCTCATCAAAAATTGACTCTTTTCTAGTCAAGTGTTCTCCAATCATACAGAAGTTACATAAGAAACATTAGTTGTTTACCATCCTTAAAAGAATCACTTGACTGGTTCCATGTACAAGGGAAACAAGTTTTATGGGACTGGGCTTATAAATGATAACTTGTCATTGTCATAATTCAGAGGGACATGAAAGAAGAGTGTAGCTCAAAAGGCATTTGTACAGGCAGCACATTCTCAGGCAGCATTCTGGATTGTGTAACATTAGTTAAACAGTTCTCAATATGTAGTTAGTAGCAGAAGGTCACTGGCTGTAAATAATTCACAGATGAAAGTGAGTGTGGCCTCAGAAGCTAAGGAAAGAAGAAACACAGGGCTTGTGAAAAGTTGAACCAAGTGTGTAAACAATTTCAAACCTCAAGGCCGGCAGCCTTTGGTAATGGAGGGCTAACCCAAATCTGAAGTGATGTTCTCCCCTCCCAGAAACACTGGAACCAGCTGAATCAGCGCAAGAATCCTTTGACACACTAATGTAAATAGAGAGGAGCATAATTTACAGAGCACTTTTTTTTTCTACCTCTGAAACCACTCAGAGATCAAGAGAGGAAATGTGTGTCTTTTTCTCCTGAATGGCGCGGCGAGAGAGAGGAAATGCTTCAGAAAGTAACTGAGTGTGCCTCATGAGGAGGGCACCTTGAAACCCAACAAAGAAGAATGGCTTTTATCTGATCTGAGTCAGTCAGTGATGAAGCTAATCAAAAGCTACAAGGTGAAACCATTAAGGAATAAAGAGATCTGATGAAGAAGTACATATGGTGCAGAACATATCCTACTTCTAATGTAATATTTAGGATTGTACCCACATCACACATTTTACATAGACACCAGTTCCGAGGAGCCTCTGAAAACAATTGTAAAACGTCTTTTGTGCCACATCTGTATTTTGTATCATATAGACAAAAGTGCCTTCAACAGTTTTTTAATTGGCTGAACTGAAAAGAAAAGAAAAGATATAGCTGTTTTTATCCACTGATTAGGCACTTCAGTGTGTTTGAAGATATTCGCCAAATGACTTAAGAACATGAGACGTGTAACCTCATTTCCAGACTTAGCATGGATGTGGCTAACAAGCTAACTAGGTTTTTTTTGCATTAAATGGCATTACCTTGGAGTACTGTGCACATGTTACTTACACTTTTGAACTTACTTACACTTACTTACCAGATAGCTATCTGTCTTTAGTACTAAGGTTACATTAATAAGTGATGAAAACCAATTGGTAATAATCTTGAATTCAGTTTTTTAGGGAGTTCTACTGCCTGAATGCTTATAGCATGGGATCTATGTGGTAACTTGTTAGAGTTCTTGGCAGGACATGATAAATCAGACCAAATAAAAGAGCAGCAGAGCCGCAAAAACACACATGTTGTCGAATTAATTAATTAGAAATCTAAAAGAAACAGAAACTTAAAAGGATGACATCTACTAACCCTATTTTCCTATGTGTTTTTATTTAAGGGACTGATGGGAACAACAATCTTTGACATTTGTCCAGTATTATGCGAGATCGCTGCTACAAAACAAGCTACAATGTAAGATAATAGGACAATTGTTTAGCTTGTATTTACATTCACAAAAGTGATCGTTTTGCTGCTGACAGGCTCAGATTAATATTCCAAGTTTCTGACAACATTGTGAAATTATCCAATATCTTGCTTAATACTGGAACAATGTCAAAGATTGTTGTTCAAGTCAGTAACTTAGACCAGTGGTTCCCAAACATTTTCAGCTCAAGACCCAAAAGAGAAATTTGGTGTCTCCCTGGGACCCAAATTTACAAAAATACACCATGAATCATTGTAACATCTACATTTTTAAACTGTGGACAAAAGACGGAACAAACCATGAATTTAAATGTAAATGAAGTATATTTATTCCATTATAAAAGTAAACAAAAACAGAAAAGGTCTCTATTCTCCTTTCTGTGTCTCACCCCTTCCTCAACTCCTTTTCTTATCCCCTCCTAGGATAAGAGAAGAGAGAGAGAGAAAAACCTCCACAGCATCTGAGCTGAACAGACTAGTGGAGCAGAAAAGAACGCTGATACACATAAGATTGATATGCATTTTTCTCTGCCAATTGGCGACCCAATAAAACGGGTCTGCGACCCATTTTGGGTCCCGACCCTACGTTTAGGAAACATTGACTTAGACGCAGAAACATAGGAAGGGCCCAGTTTGAAGAAAAATGGTAGCTACCCTTTAAAGATCCCAAACCAAAAATAAGAAACGCCAACCAAAAGACAAGCAAAAAGTAATGCTGAAACAGTGGTTTGGGATGCAAATCACATTTCTCTGCATTTCAGTTCTATAGATCTTTTACTGAGTTGTTTCTTTACCTTTTCGTTTATCTGTTGGTATGCATCTCTCATTTCCAAACAAAATAAGGCATTGACAAAGGTAATCAATTTTCAATTCAGTTCTATTTACGTAGCTCCAAATCACAACAGTTATCTCATTGCGCTTTTCATAAAAGAGCAGGTCTAGACCGTATTTACAGAAACCCAACAATTCCCACCAAAAGCAAGCACAATTACTATAAATCTGTCCGATTTGTATGATAAGCAGTAGCTAAAGACAGCAGAATCCATTCTGTCTGACAGCACCCACCCCTTGCACCTAGAGTTGGAGACCTTGTCTTCTGGTTCCCGCTTCAAATACCCGCTGATCAAAACCAGCGTACATGCCAACGGACACTCCTTCAGACCCTCAGCCATCTCACTGCTAAACTCAAACAGGACACAGTAATATCAGCTTAACCACAACCACGCTTTAAAAAAGAAAAAAATTATTAAGTTTGAATTTTTTGGTTTCTTACATATTTGCTGTTTATTGTTATATGTTGTATTTGTATTGATCTTGTGTATTAGTCACTGCTACCAAGCCAATTGCCCCTCTGAGGACAAAATGAGTGTTCTATTTGAAATTACATTTCTTTGCGTTTCACATTATTGCTCTATCTTATATTTTGGAATAATCATTTTTGTGGTTTGTGCATGACAAAGTGGGCCAGATTCTCTGTACTCACCACTTAGCTATGGTCCTTGTCTACATACAGTAAGTGTGTCCACGTTTATTTCTAGCCTGGACGCCAGCCAAATTTAGCCCTGCCCACAACATTTGAGGTCAGGAAGTTTGGATAGGACTTGATATGCTGTGGACAGTTTGGACCAATTCAATTGTCAGGGCGGGCTTTATAGGATGATGAACCGATGATCAACAGTAACTTAATCCACCACTACACCGAAGAGCACTTGGGTTAAATTTGTTTACAACAAAGATGGCTGCCACTGGAGAATTGAGATGTGTATTCCGCGTTAATCTAAGATGTCGAGAGCGGATTCATTCTAAAAGAGGAACAGAGAACCGTGATCAAGGCATTTGTCGATTGGAAAGATGATTTTGCCATTCTTCCTACGCGATTCAGCAAAAAGTGTTAGTGGTGGGCGATACTGCAAAATTTGGTATCGATCCGATACCAAATACATATAGGGTCCGTATTACCGATACCGATACCAATACGATACTTTTTACTTAAAAAAATACTTTTGTGTAGGGGAGAGCATTTCATTATTTCTGAGGTGAATGAATGATCAATTCTTTAGGCAATATTTATTTTATTAATGTATTGAAGTGCACACAATTATTAGTTATTAGGCACTGTAGAATGAATACAAACCAAATTTTACAGCCTTTTTAAAAAATAAATAAATAAAGAATAACAAAAATTTTGCGATGTCTTATTCTTGAGCAATCGCACTAACTAATGCACAAGACGCAATAGGACATGACTAACATAATATTAGCCTACTCTTACAAGCTACCTGGGTATTCTCTGCCTCTCTGAAATGACTCTCCATAAGAACTCTGTCTCTGTGCCGGGGGTCTGGAAGTGGATTGATTTCCCTCCTCATTTCTTCGTTTTTGTAGATCAGCATTTTCCTTGTCATGTGTTTTTAAGTGTTTGTATAGGTTTGTAGTGTTGCCACAGTATCGAATGCTCTTTTTACACGTATCACAAGTTGCAGTATTATCATTTAGTGCCGTAAAATAGCTCCACACAACACTTTTCTTCCTCTCGGCCATCCTGATCTCTCATTCAATGTGCTATCAGTCTCGCTGCTCCTCTGCGCGTTGTGTCAGTGAGTCACGTGACGACACAACAACGAATCACAGCAGAGGAGCAGGAGGGGGAGGAGGAGCAATGTGGGCCAAGACGTGAAAGCGCCATATACTCTTGGTTTGCTCAGGAAGGTGGAAGACATAAGTAAAGTATAGTGAACGTAGAGGAGAGATATCTAAATTAAAATATTGATTCAATTACAGTTGTATTGATCAAATACCAATACCAGCGTTGGTATTGATACTATTGATATTTAGATCGATCCGCCCACCCCTAAAAATTGTATTTACCAGCTGGACCCGATGGTTGCTAAGAAGATGGGGCGCACCAATAAGAGCATGCTCCGTTGCTCTGATTGGTTGTAGGTCTATCCATTTGAGTGCAGAGGCATTTGCTTTCCTGGTTCGGTTGAAACACGCCCCACAATAGCAGTCCACTGGAGCAGTAGCAGACTCATATTCCGACTAGAATCTGAGTATGACGACATCAGCCTAGTTATTTTCATATTCTGTTCATTTTTTAGATTGCTACAATTTTATCATTGCTTTTGTGTAACATTTTAGCACTGTCTATCCCGGGTTGGTTTTTAAATTGTTAAATTTTTACTTTAAGTATTAGTTTATTTAGGCAAACACAACCACAGTTAGTTTGGGCTGGATTAGCTGCAGGTTGTAATAGTTTGCTTCTTTACACTCACCTATTCTTGGTTGGTCTGGTCCATAGACAGTTAAAGAAATTGACCAACAGATCTCGCTGCTCTGGACAGAGACCAGTGAAGTCTTTTAGAAGCACAGCTTATGTAAATTGAAGTCGCCTGCAAGCTGTTCGGTTATTCCTCTATTATGTGACACTAAGTTGTGTGTTTATGACACAATGTTAGCCTATTTTTACAGAAACGTCTGTTATGGAGCCATAACGTGAGTTATAAGGTAATGGAGCCTTTTATGCATTATACTGTTTCTTTAGAAATAAACAATAGACAAAAACAGTCTTTAAACGTTTCAGATGTAAAGTTATTTGCTATCCGAAATGAATGGCAGTCAATGGAATAAGGGTGAGTGCTAGGAAGCATCAAAATGGCGCCATAGAGGCTTACCCACTTGGTCTGGTCCACCATTCAGGAATGTTTGGGAAGTAGCTGCCAAGCATTTTCCTGTGTGTTTATGGTGTGGATGATGTCATCACTGACATCACTGGACCAAACCAACTGATGGGGGTTTCTTGTAGTGTATGTCGTGATATTTCATGTTTTTGTTTTATGCATTCAAGGGCTAAGTATGAGGATGAGTTAATTTCCTTGTAAATAGTAATTTAAGTGTGTAGAGGACCACAAAGTGTTTTATTTTGACAGTCTGAGTTTGCTCTTGTCGTGTCTTGTTTAACTTCCTGTCTTTTGGTTTTCCCGCTCTTGTGATTGCCTTATGTTGTTCACCTCCTTCCCAGCCATTGTGTCACCTGCCTCTTGTTACCTTTAGTTTTTGTGTTCCCATTGTCCTGTGTCAGATCATTGTTTGTTCAGTTTATTCTTGTTTGGTTATGTCAGTGGATTGCTTTCCGCTGTTCCTGTTTTTGGGGATTTAAACCTCTGAACACTACTTTGCCTGCTGTCTCTGCAATTAGGTCCACCATATTCTTTGGAAGACTGATACTAGCTCTTTGTTGTTAGAAATGTTTTGTAGGCTCACCTCTGGAATATAGGGTTAGTAGTTAGCCATGAAGTTGGCTTTGTATATTTGATCCAAGTAGATTTTGCTCAAGTTTTATTGGCATTTTTGACTTTGTGTCATGTATTTGTATATTTGTCCACACTGTATAGTGATAAAGAATCCTGCCTTTCTTTACTTTTTTTTGGACACTTTCTACACTACATGGCATTATAATCTTAATTTCTTTGTGTTTTTAATAATGGAGGACATTAATCTCTCATGTACTTACTGGATATGAATCTGATAAGCACTTACTGGGTCTATAAGGAGGCCACATTCGCCATGAAGAACGGTATTCAAGTCAGTCTGACCCAGCAAGATTACCATCATGACTTTTATGTAAAAGTAACTCGGGTGCTTGTTCAGCATGTTAAACTGCCATCACATTTATGTAACAAGATCCATGTCTGAAACGCCTGTGATAAAATACTCTAGTGGTGCCATCTGGGTTATCTCAGCTTGGGCTTAAGACTTCACATGTTTAATAGTATACATAACAAAAAGAATTCAGTGAACAACATGGGCATCTACCAAGCACGAAGGGTATACAAAAGAAGCTCCCGCTTTTTTTCAACCATAATTTCTTAAATTTGTCTCTCACATGTTCCCCAGGAAGTGAAAATTTCTGAATCACTTTAATAGTCAGGGTTTACAATCCGATTGCCCTCCCTGAGAGCTCACGATGACGGATTAACTGAAGAAGGGTGTTTAAAAAAATACACAGTTTCTCAGAATAAGTAATAAATGTTGAACGTATTCAGAGCAAAATCCGTTGTGAGTATGTGGATGCTGCAGTATGTACGTATGTGTGTAGCACAGTGAATACAGGAAGCTATGGAGGCAGAATGAGAGATGAGATAAATCGGAGTGCCATACAGTAATGCTGCGTGGGCTTCAGTGAGCATGTTTTAAGTCGAGAGCAGCGTGTGTGTGTGTGTCTTTTATAACTTGCTCCTGGATGCCTTTATTTGAAAGCATGATGACAGGTAGGGAGGATAGAAACTGAGGTGGTAACTCACAGTATGGATGGAAAAAATGTGAGATGGTGTCTCGTGCATACTCAGGTGTCTCATTCATTACTCAGGAGTGTGTGTGTGTCTGTGTGTGTGTGTGTGTGTGTGTGTGTGTGTGTGTGTGTGTGTGGGACACAAATTTATGTTCAGTTAAAATGAAAATGTGTGCATGAAAAGTAAAAGTTTTCTGGGTGGATGTCTTATGGCTGAAGCAGGACAGTGGAAATAAATGATGGCCAGTAGGAGGATAGTGGAAAACTGCGGTTTTCAATCCCAGAAGTTGACATTTTGTCAGTACTCTTTAGCATTTCCCTCCTCAAACCAGTGTGATTTGCTTAACCTAAAGCCAACAACCATTGATCCACTTTGCCTTAAAGGGACAGTACTTGCAAATACTGACAATAATAAGCGGGCTTTGCTGCTACATTTATGTTCTGAATGTCCAGCTAATTAATTACAATTCAGTTGTTTTGGGCCTCTATAACTTTCTACTTACTAAAGTAATTGTTGGGGTTGGTTGATGCACAAAAGCAAAAATGTTGATAGTAATCCATGATTGCACATGAAAACTGTACAAATACATTCAGTTGAACCATTGACTTGGTCTGCACAGTTTGTCTGTTTTAATGTTTGCCTCAATCTTTTCTTCCATACAAGTTTGGCTAACATGGGGTTTGTTAAACCAAATCTGATCAAATCTGCAAATTTGTTAAATGGAAAAACAGAGCTGCCCAGGTTGCTGTCAGTTTGTCTGTTATGAATTTTGTTATCAGTTACGCATTGCATAATCAGTGTCCAGTGTTTGCATACTGTAATACAGTATTTTATAATTGTTAAAAAATCGTGATCTCAAGTCACCCTGTTCACGATTTACTTCTTAAATAGCTTTTTTCTTTTCTTTGTTTGAAGAAAAAAAATGACTGTGATTCTTATTTAATTTTATGAACCGACTGCATCACAAAGTTTCAAACGTAGAATGTAGAAAATAGGTGCAATGTGCTATAGGTGCCACACAGAAAATCTATGTTTGCAAATGCCAATTTTGTTTTGTTTTGTCAGGTTTCATATGTGCAATAAACATTCCACTTTGTGAGAAAATAATCATGGCAGAGCATCGGGATATCAATTCTAAGCTAAAAAATCGGGATTCACATTTTTACCTGAATTGCCAGGCCTACCTGGAACCGCTACACCAGACCTAGGCATTCTTTTTTTGTTGTGCAATCACATTCAGCTTGTATGCAGCTGTATACCATCTGCTAGATATTATATGTCTGGTCCCCATGTGCTTTGTAGACACAGTATTCGTACCACTTACAATAGGATAAAGCCCCCTTTAGGATATTGTTGCAATATGGAAAATGCTGCATATGCTTTCCTTGATATGACCTGTGGGAGGCGGAATATAAATGCACCAAAGAGTTGTTTCTGATGTTGGTAATATCCGACGCACTCTTCAGTCTGATGACAGCAAATGTCTACTCAACCATCTGCTTTGGAAAGGCACTGCCTCTGCACTTCTGAGCATCCTGCACTTACCTACTGGATACTCTCAATCTGACTTGCCTAGAATATCTTATTTGATTTGTTTTCTGATCCATGCAGTGCAGCAGATTGGCTATTGATTTAGTCTTGATGCGGCGACAGTGTCAGTTAGAGCCAATACTAATACTGCTCAGAAAATAAACAGCCCAGATGGAGCCGCAGAGTTATTAATATCATCGCAATTGAGCTCTCCAGGTTCTTCACATGTGCTTGTTAGGATTCAGGCTGGTAATAACCCTGGCAACCGTTGCTGTCCCGACACCTGAGGGGATCTTGGCCTTCTAGCCCAATCAACGTCGGCCCAGACTCCCTACATCAAAACACTCCTTGTGCTGTTGTGTATAAACCAAAGGGATGGATTGTAACTACTGTATTTACAATAACTCCATGGCTGTACTTAAACAAATTTAAGGTACTTGTACTTCACTCAAGTCTTTTCATGCCACTTTCTACTTCCACTCTGCTACATTTCATAGAGAAATATTGTACTTTTTACTCCAATGCATTAATTTGACAGTGTTAGTTACTAGTTTCTTAACTTAACTACAAATGAAGATTTTAGCACACAAAACACATGAAGTGTATTAAATATGTTGTGTTATTATAAATTAAACTACCCAACAATTTGGGTTGGAACACAGACGGTGCGTTCACTTGGAATTCGCCAGCCTTGTGGTGCATTAGTTATTGTAAAATACCCTATTCCCATCAGGTGCTTGTTTAAGTCCATTACCAGGAATTTACTGGTGAAATAAGTCATTGTTATAAGGTATTGTTATTAAATTATTAATCAGTACTTTCATTTTGACCATATAGCCTTAGCAATAAACAAGCCATTGTTCAGTGTTGCCAACTGTCGTTTTGTGCTCCTTTTAACACTTTACAGTATACATTATTAATATAAACAGTATGTTTTTTGTTTTAGGCAACGGCACCGTTTTAAAAGGTATTGTTTTAGCACAGGTATCAGAAAAAAACTAAACAATACCCAATTCTACCAACATTATATAAGCTTAAAAGTCCAGCTTTCAATGCTCTTTATTATGCTTTTTATGATGCTTTCGACGCCTTTTATTTACTCTTTTGATGCTTTTTATGATTCTTGTGAAGCTCTTCAGACGCTCCTATACATGCTTTTAACACTTTCTTCAACACTTTAATCACAGATTGTTCTGCATTGAGTAGTTTTTAATACATTTTCCCAATAATATTTACATACTTTTACTTAAATAACATTTTCAAAGCAGGACTTTTACTTGCAACAGAGTATATTTACAGTGTGGTATTAGTACTTTGACTTAAGTAAAGGATTTGTATACTTCTTCTTCTACCTCTGATAAGCCAACTGTGTGCATCACAAAATCAGTGAATCACAAAAGGTCGAGAAGCAGATTGTCTATTAAAAAGTGTAATGTAATCAGCTAGGGAGGAAAAGAGACAGTAACGGGAAAAAGTGGGGGGAAGTGCTCACCCCAGAAGCTAGCGATGACACTAAGTGTCCTCTGCTGAGTTATGGCGAGATAAGAGTCACTCCTTGGGTTGCAACACGATTCCCAGGCCCCGGTCTGCCTCCCTACAGGATGTAGAGGTTAACGCTGAGTTCATAGCACGACCTTTTGAACGGCTTAGTCAGCACACACTCCCCCACTCTGACCTCCTCTTCCCTCCCTGTGTCTCCTTCCCTCTTTTCTTCCACTCAGACGGGAGGTTTTCAGGGGCCATCTCTGTTCCGGGATGAAACAATGTTCCCACATCCCTGACCATCACTTTCCCCTTTGTACTCTTCTTTGAACTTTTGATAGGCTTTTGACAGTCGTGTCCTCTGGCCTGTTTGGAAAATCCTTAATCCTTAGTCCACTAAGGGAAAGTGGAGCAGGAATAAGGAATTCCCTTCCCCTTATTCCAGCTCTCAACTTCTCTCTTTCTCTCCCTCAAAGGCAACAACGCCCTGGACTGCCCAGTTGTCCATCTTCCCCTCTCTACCTATCTCTCTCTCTAATCCCCGAAGTGTTTCTGGAAAACTTCTATCCATCAGTGACCTGTGGCCAAGCCAAGTCCAGCAGCGCGAGCAGAGCTTCCCCCGGACTACATTAAAGACACGCCGAGGTCAGCTTTCCTGATCTCTGACCTTCGTCAGCCCCAATACCTGCTTCGAGTTACTTTGAAATTTGCCATACATGAGAGGATTGCAACTGAATTTTCTTTCTTCATTTTGTTGTGAGATGATGAGTTTTTGAACCTTCTGTATGCTTTTACCTTAGACCGGAGGTCTTCACATTTTTGAGCTAAGAACCCCTTAACTGAAAAGGAGATGGAGCAGGGACCCCCTACTACATACTGTATATTGTTTCAAATTAAGTTACATATGAAACTGGGCCTACAATAGTATGTAAAGTATATATTTATAAATACTGCATATTGGTCTACCCTTATTTTGCATAGAATAGCAAGCTTTTTTAAACTTGTATTGCTGACATTATTTAACAAATCATGTTTTATATGTGAATGCTTAAGATGAACTGTATCTCTGTTTCTTACAAATGTGTTGATTTATATTTACTAATAATATGTTGGATTCATGTGAAGACATTTTTAGTTTAAATTGTCAAAAATTCAAACAATTTACAACATTTTGGTGCCCCCCCCTGCAGAAACTGTGAGGACCCCCGTTGAAGATCTCTGCCTGTCCCATAACCATCTCCATCAGGTTTCTATCAACAGGCTTTGTACTTTTATGGTCCCTTGATATTGAAAACAATACCAGCAACATCTCCTTTTAAAGAGGAGCTTAACTTTGACTGGAACCCATCACATCTGGCCCCAAGCTGGCCCAGTGAGAGCCGTTAGAGGTTATCGCCCCTGAAAACTACCCTCCACATCTGCGCGTACGACGTCCACGCTGTAAAGATCTCTGTGTCTCCGAGTCCATAGAGGAAAGAGACAGCATTGTTCCAGCCTCCGCCCCAGGGGAGTCAGAGGGATCTTTTACACACTTGTGGTTTTACTGTAAAACATCTCTCTTACTGCGCTGACTGTGTGTCAGACAGCAGGAAAAGCTTGTCTGGGATTTTTTGGCAGTTGTGGATCTGCAGATGATGGACGAACGCCCCTCTGGAGCGCAGGTCTTGTAAAAGACTAAGGGCTGAAATTCCTTGTGAAAAGGCTGTTTATTTCCTTTGCATGTCATGTAGAATCTCTCTCTTTCTATTCACATAGCACCCCCCAACCCCCCCAATTTATGTTGACCTTTATGCCCTCCAAATGCTCTTTTCCTTGCCCTTTCCTTTTTCTGAATAAACAGGGAATGCACTGGTAGTGGAGGCTTGCTATTGACATAGGCTTAACCTGCATATACCTTAAGCTGTAGCATGAGCTGTTTGTTTGTGAAGAGGCTGTTGCTTGAATGTCAATTGCTCTCTATGTCATAGCCTCACACTATAAGCTAACGTTTGTCTGAGGAAAATGTCTTGCCACTGTGCAAACACACATAACAGTCACATTGGTAATTAATAAAAGGGGAAGAAAACAACAGAGTCAAACGTTAGTTAAATGCCACCGTGACAATTCAGCCATTGTGTTTTGACGATGGCGATGGGGGCTGGAGATGAAAGGAAGACACAAGGAGGTAAAAAGATTAGAGGAGAGAAAACAAGGAAGAAAGGTAGGATAGTAACAGAAGAAGGAAATAGAAAGGGAGGAAATGGAAACAAAGAGCAAAAAAGAATGAAAGCAACAGAGTGGCAGAAGTGGAAATAGTGAAGAATGTGTGCATATTTGCATTTAAATTAGTAGTTACTCAGCTACTCTTCTGGTTAGAATTACTTTGAAATGTAGTCAGTTACTGAATACAAGTTGCATTGGCAATTTTTTGTAATTAGTAACCAAAAGAAAAGGATGCCGCCACAAAAAGTTAGGTTTTCACAAATGATCTTTTTCCTCTTTAAACATTTTTGAAAATTTTTGATGCAAATGAAATGCATTTTGCATATTCAGTGTTTAAACTTCAAATTACCCTTGTATTGGCACAAACTTCTGTATTTAGATAGATAGATAGATAGATAGATATTTATTGATCCCAAAAAAATGGGAAATTACAGTGTTACAGCAGCAC
>NC_048424.1:18388805-18416587 GCF_013103735.1 Etheostoma cragini
GTATCTGTAATCCTCCACCATGTCCACGTCACTTCCCAGTATGCAAAGGGGCTGCGGAGGCGTTCCCTTCCTCCTGTATTCAATCACAATCTCTCTGGTCTTATCAACGTTCAGCAGCAGGCAGTTCCTACCAGACCACTCCAAAAAGTCATCCACCACTGCCCTGTACTCTCCCTCCTGTCCATCCCTTATACACCCAACAACTGCAGAGTCATCAGAAAACTTCTGTAGGTGACATGACTCCGAGTTGTACTGAAAGTCTGAGGTGTATAAGGTGAACAAAAAAGGAGACAGCACAGTCCCCTGTGGGGCCCCCGTACCACTCACCACCACATCAGACAGAACACGGTCCAGGCGGACAAACTGTGGTCTGTCTGTCAGGTAGTCAGTGATCCAGGAGACTATGGACGCACCGACACCCATCAACCGCAGCTTCTCACCAAGAATTGTGGGATGCCGTTTCTTTGGGTGCGTTTTTGTCGCTGCAATTTTAATTTTAGAAAGCAACATGGAGGACTTTTATCTTGTGACGCAAGAGTAGCACTCACTCAAAATGTTTATCATCCATTTTCAATGTAAATAAAACAGAATAAAAACTAAATCATCTATAATTTCTCATTGCAAAAACAAATATGAGTTAAGGGCCATTAAAGCTTTAGTGAGTAACTTTTTGATATTAACGAATGTTCGTTACATTCAAGCCATTACCAAATGAGTTGTTACAAAGCTCCCCATAACTCTCTCTGTATTTCTTAGTATGACTATGTTCAAAAGACGGTGACTTTCCTGTGAAAATGATTACCTCTTCTGATAAAATCCATCATGTTTTTTTTTAATCATCCGGGTCCTCCTTGGTTACTAGCAACTGTATGTGGGAGTAGTGGTGGGTGGCGATCCCAGAAGACTTGTATCATGTGGACGCGCTGACAGTTTTGTTGTCATTACTTACAATTCCTCATTGGGATGACAGAAACTACGCACTGTAGCTTTAAGAAGTGAGGGGTCACTTTCTTTAGTACAGTGTAGTAGAACGTGTTTGGCATTTAGAATTTGTATCATGAAAAAGGTTTTAATCCTTTTAAATTTGCTACATTTTCAAGACGTAATAAAAAATATAATAATGTAATCCTTGTCAATAGAGCAATGTTCTAATTACACATTTTTTCAAGTATGATGTGGGCTGGTTACATATTTTTTGGGAATCTGATGACAGGTAAAAAGCAAAACCCAACACTGGTTATACTCATATCTTTACCCATATCCACACACTAGGGGTGGGAATCACCAGAGGCCCCACGATACCATATCATCACCACACATGCTTTATGACACGGTTTGATATTATTGCGATTTAAAACATATTGTGATTTATTGCAATTGATTACATTTTTTCCAACTCCAAATTGTTCCCAATTTCAAATGATGTCCCCAAAAGTAAATCTGTTTTTATCTAAAAACATTGATGTATCTGTCTGTTCATCTCACTTCAATTTTACTGCTGCAAAATGGGATTTTCAAGCAGACAAACTGTCCAACACACGTCTAATAAAAGATAAATACTTGACGTCCGTGTGTCAATACAATTTCTCCATACTATGCTGTATCCAATATTTCCCCCACCCCTACACACAGTGAAAACATGTTTTAATTGAGCCCAGGCAGCACGGGGCAACAGGTATGATCTACAGTATACCCCCTGAGGATTTTAACAGTATAAAGTGTGTCTGTTCTCCCCGTGGCTGTGTAAGTTTCCTCTGGATGCACCCCCCACTATCAAAGAACATGTCCAGTCCTTGATCAAGGCACTGGCTCAGATCTGGAATTGGTTCCCGGATGCTGTAAATGGCTGCCCACTGCTCCCTTGAGGGCTGGGTTAAATGCAGGGAATGATTTTTGCCACATGTATGTGACAATAAAGTGCCTTTACCTTTACATGTTGCATGACTGTATTATCTTTCTGGCTAATATTCGCCAATGTTTTACATAAACATCTGAGATTTCTGTCTTCATCCCAATACATTGGCTTTAAAATGAACTTTCTTTAAAAAATGACACTTATAAAAATCCCTGTGAGCGACAAACGAGAATTTAAATAAGTGACCTCCCCTTTAAGTTTGTTGTTGTGTTTGGTTTGGAGCAGAAAAAGCCAAACAGCACTGTTTTTGCTGCTTCAGGCCTTGCTGTTTCTTTCCAATCACTGTTGACTGATGTTAATAATACCTTCAGTTTGAAATATTTAAATATGTTTTTCTGACTATTTTTGTTTCAAGGGTGATGACAGACTCAAACAAAGAGGAAAGGACTCTTTTTAAATTAGCAGACACGCTAATGCATAATTTTCTTTCCCCTCAAGAAACACTCCCTCAACAATGACACAGATCTGTAGAACTCTCAGTGGGGCCACTCAGGCGTGGGACTAATCACCCAGCAGGGGTGACAATTCGGCTTAGTAAATTTTACGGTGACACACTTGGAACTTTTGAAGATGGATCATGACTGGTGGTAAAACGCAACGAGGCAGCATTCACGATTTACACTTCAGAGAATCATAATCACAAAGTTTAGGTGACAGACTTGAACAAAGTTTACATCTGTCACCACCCTTTAAGACTTAGTCAAAAAACAGATTAAATTCTTCTCATACACCCCCCCCCCCTGCCCCCCCAACACACACACACACAAACACACACTTTTAATGAGATACAATTACTGTTATTATTATTGTTAGTGATTGCCATCATTTTTAAATGATCATAAAGTATTTCTGATTTATGTTGCCATGTGTAGCCCAGAGTCTACAAAGAAGTGATCAGGCGGTGGAGCGGCGGTATCTAAGCCCTGCCCCTACACCCGCATGACCAATAATGAGTTAATCCCAGCCGTCAATGACAACGTTACACCACATTTTTTTAGCATCAGTTGACTAATTAAAACCAAACGTGTCAGAAAAATCACTTGGACAAACATCAGCGTGATAAGAACTACTGAAAATGACAGAAACCAACTTTGGGAAGTCCTTGATGGAGAATTACATGATGTATATCATACAACTATCAGCTAAAAAAAGAAATCCAGATCCATAGAGAAAAATGGAACCAATCTGTTGTGGTGTGGCGGTTTTGTTTGGGGTTATTTTTCCCATTTAGCCTTCCCTCTGTTCGTGTTTCAGTTTTCTCCCCAGTCTTGGGTTGTTGGTCCTGTCTTGTGATCCCCTGTGTGTATGTTTGTTCTGCTTCCTGTTTTATTTTGATAGTACGGTTTCCTCTCTTGTTTAGACTTGTCTAGCTTTGCTTTTGCCTGTCTGATTGTCCAGCCCCGCCCTAATGTGATTCACCTGACGTCAAACCTGTTCCCCATTACCTAATTACCTCTTGTATTTAACCCCTGTTTTCCCTTTGTCTCTTGTCAGATTATTCTAGTTCGTACGTCTGGCTGTACATCACCTTGTTGCAGTGTTCCAGGTATTTTTCCTGTTCCCCTGGGCTTTTTCCCCAGTTTCTGTGCCTCTCTTTCCCTGGACCTTTTGCAAGTTATTGAATTTTTGAAAATGTTTTGCTTTTTGTTGGATCTCTGGTTCATTGGACTTTGATTTGTGTTAATAAAGCTTTTTTAAGCTCACACCTGCTCCGCATTTGGGTCCTTCCGCAACCATAACACCAATGGCATCAAATTGCAAAAACCAAGTTGCCAAAATTAATAAATAAAAAATAAAATAAAATAAAATTTAAATAAAATTCATACATTTCAGCAATAGCACCCTTATTTAATATTAAAAACATAAAAGCCATTAAGGCCTTTTAAGTAATTAAATGAAAGAAATGTGAAATTATACGACACATGCTCCGGCAGTATGAAATGTAAATGTATTTTTTATGTTATTGTTTTAACTTTTGTTCCTGTTTTGCAATGTCTATTCAATGTTTTTGTTTACCTTTTGTTTATACACTTTTATACAATAAGGAATTGAGAAAAAAAAAAAAGTTTTTGCTTCACTTTTGGGGAACTGTTATGTTGTCCATCTTCATGTACAGTCTATGTCTTTGACCCAGAACACCTTGGACTGCAAAAAAGATTGTGGATATTGCCTCAGTAGCAATAATGTGCTGGCCTCCTATCCAAGGATTGATGGATTGAAACCATCCCCCCGTGAAGACCTCACCTTCCCCTGCGTCACGGTTCTGTCATGTCCACCACTCCAACATCCCTGCCTTCATTCTACAGTAATCCCATGAGTTATCACCCTTTATCCAAGGTGAGCTTTCTCCCCTTGGTGCTGCATTGGGCAGCATGTTCGCTTATCCATCAATGTGCTCCCTCTGGCTGAACTACGACCGACTCCTACTGTGACTCTCAATTCCATGACAGACAGGAGTAGGGATCGACTGATACAGATTATTAGTAATTAATAAAAAAAACTAATACCCCCTAATACTATATCTGAAGTCTATTTCCAAAAAATCCACCTTATTTTAAAATTACAGACACTAGAGCCAGTCCTACAATGAGCTTTCCTTATAAGTAAGTGCCGTTTCCATGTCTATAGCTTTTGAGGAGGAGAGGGGGGGGGCAAGGTGGAGGCTGGGGTGGTGGCCTTGACCAACTTTGCTTGTTTGAAAGCCATGAAGTCTCTCTCTCATGGGCGGGCCAAATTCTCTGGGCGGGAAAAGCAGAGAAAGGGGCGGTAATCTTACTCCTTATTAACTCATTAGGGGCAAGATCACCCCATCAGAGATTTCATTTTCTTAAGGGCAGAGCAGCATACCTAGGACTTGGTTTACACCTATCACTATTTCTTGCCACTGGGGGACCATAGGCAGGCTGGGGGAGCCCCCCCTTAAAGTTAAAAAACTCCTAAAGTTACATTTTCATGCCATGGGACCTATAAGTCAGACTCAGTAGTGAGTGAAACCGAAGTAGCGGGATGGACACAGAGCTGTAGCGGAGCCAAATATAACACTTTTTCACTAAATAACTAATTGGTTATCAGGCAAATAAAATGGAGGTACAGATAATCTGCAAACTGACAAAAAACGGCCCGATAATCGGTCCATCCCTAGAAAACACAGGAGCCAGAGGCTAGTTAGAGAGTTAAGGGGTCAGTTGATATTTAGGGCTGCAAAATATTAGGAAAATATCTAATAGCCATCATTTTGACTGATATTATGATTGAGATGATTCACGATATTGAAGGGAACGATCATCTCTGTACAATTCTTCTCATTTTCATTAAAAAATATTAAAATTTGAACAGAATTTAAGTTATAGTGTGATTTTTGAGAGGATCTGCACTAAACAAAGACTTTTTTCTTTAGTCTTTAGGATACGTTTTGTAGCCTAGACACATATTTTGCCTTTAACAAATGTTGTTCAGTAGTCTTAAAGCTTTATTTACCATATTTACCTGAATACAAGACAACCCTGAGCACACGATGACGACCCGTTTTCCAACACCTGTTTTTGAGAAAATACTTTCTGAAGACAAGAATCAGGATAGTCCTGTTGGAAAGGTTTCCAAGGGATGGGTTTGCCCCAAATCTCTGAAGCCTTTTATTAAAGTGGAACAGGAAGTTCTATATCAGCAGAATGTGCGTCCCACATTTTGGTAGATTGTTAAAGCATTTTTTCAAGTGCGACTGACAACAACTGTTTTCTAACTCTCCTGTCAAACTGGAAGTGGCCAGAAAGATTTTCTTCGGCAGGTAGCAATCTTTTTGGAGTTCCTAATTATACCATTTTTTAACAGCTTTAGTTCTTGCCGGCTACACGCCGGTCTATCTCTGCGATGAATTCATCAGGGGACGTTTCTGGCCCCTTTTACTGTACTTGTTAGAAATACTTTTGCTCCATTGCATCACAACTTCTGAGACAAGCCGTTAGAAATTCGGCTTGCTAAACACTTTTGGAGGCTTTTTAATTACTCCAAAAAAAAACATACCAACACAAAGAAAGCAGAAGGTGGCGGACTTCCAGCTGGAATGAGGGACATCTGGAGGCACCTTAACAATCCCAGAAATGAAACGTGGTTGACATTAACTAGTTATATAGTAACATAACGAGTGACTTGACTAATTACTCTTGATACTAAGTAAATGGGCAAGTAATATTATTACTTTTTAGGAATTAAAAAGTAAAGAGTCACATATTACACTTACGAAGCCCAACACTGCCCGCCACTGGGGGACTACTTTGGGACGGACCTTCAGTCAGCTGTCTGCTCCCCTCCCAGCAAAGTAATTATCATCTTTTAGCGAGGGGGAGAAAGGTGGAAGGGACCATTAGACCCTGCACTGCTGCTGGCAACCAGCCTGCTGTTAGACTCATTTTCTGTAACCAGTTTAGCATGAATGCATGGTGGAATTAGCCAGCTAGCATTTCACATTGCTTTCAGTCATTAAAACTGATTGACTAGGTCTAGTAATGCGCTAATGGCTTAATTTCAAGTCCAACTGAAAGGAGAAACCAGGCTCGCACTGGTATTGTAATGCTACACTGGTTCCAGAAAAAAAAAATTTTTTTGTCATTTTATAATTCTGCATAATGTCCGCAAACAAGGGAGCGCCGAGGAAAGAAGTACCAGTCAATCACAGCACAGTCAATGCTTCGTCGAGGCGTTATTATAGAACCCACACAACTTCTAGGCAAGACCCACCCTTCAGAAGCATTCACACGCTATTATTGGCCAGGCGTCCATGCTTAGGCTGGGCAATGTAACCCGATTCATTCATTTCCTATCCCTTGACCAATCGGCTATCCTAACCTTAACCACTAGAGGTCAATGCCAAACCCCAACCAATCAGTCTTGTTTGTAGGGGCGGGCGGGACTTGCCTAGAAGTTATGTTGGTTCCACAGCAACCCTGCTACAAGGTTTTTGTCATACTGACGTTGGTGGGGTTTCATCTAAACTGGGTTGAAAAATGCCTTAAGGCACTCTTTGGCACATTGGCCCAGCCTCACCCTTTTCCTATTTTGGACTCAGCACCTGGATAAATGAGTTTTGCAAACCCTAACCCAGTTTCTTAAAAAAAAGGTTGTTTTTTTTCAATTTGGACACTCCATTCCCTGAAAGCAAGTCATTTCAGGCAGAATGCATTCATCAAAAGAACCATATTTCTATCAGTATCTGTTTCGGTGGTCTTTTGTTCAACATATGCCAGGATCTAATTGAGCCAGTTATGACCCTGTACATAATTTAAAAGCTAGAGAGAAAGAAGGAATAATTGGTAAGCGTGTAAGGTCAGTTCTATTAGGAGCATGCATGTAAGAAGACAAAGAAGTGGCTGCTTTGTGCAAAGTTTCCAGCTGTTCAATGCCAAGCGCTGAAAAGATACATTTCACCTCTTTCACTGTCAATTTCACAGCGTGACCTCACAGATTCAGATGGATGTTGAGTGGCTGTTCTCTGTTAAACTTCTAGAAGCAGCATCGTGTGGTGGGGTCTAGCTGAAGGGAATGTGGATTTCAGACAGTGTTGTTAATTAACTGCCTTTTCCTCAGAGTGGAGACTTTAGTGCCCTGCCCTCGCTGTGGAAGATTTGGCAGGGAGGCTGGGCCAGAGCTTTCTGTTAACGGGCTACCTTTAATCCTGGTCCAAGACAGAGAAGTCAAAAGTCTCATGTACTGTACGTCACCACTGGGCGAGTGCCAACACTGACTTCAGAATACAACCCAGTTTAATCCCATTTGATGAAGTATACTTTCCCCTTCACGCAAACAGCTCCCTCCCACAGACAGTGAGTCATTTGTGGGGACTTTGTATACAAAGCAGTCATGTTCAGTAGGTTTACTTCACTGATAAGCTCATTATTAGAAGTGCCAAAAATTAGCCAGTTCAACAGAACTGGGTACTGGCACTTTAGATTTTTATTGTTATTAACAATATTATTAATATGCTGATAGTCATTCAATAATAGGCAATATATCATGATGTATGTGGACAACAAGCACTTCCATATACATGTAAACTTCAGATATTCAGTTCCCCCATTAAATCCCAAATGGAAAGATCCTTTATTTATACCAACATTTTCAGGGGCTACGATGATTCGACTGAGATTGGCAGTCGATACAGGCTCCTTGGATCTAATTGTCTAATCGTTGACTATTTGTGATCACCCCTACAAGATATACCGTCAAATATAAATATATCCAAGACTAGGCCTGGGTATTGCCACTTCCAACATATTCCGATAGACAGGGTCCCGATTCAATTCAATGCCCCATTCAATGAAATTAGGTAAGGGAAATTCAAGTTGGAATACCATTTTTGCTTTGTAATAAAAGATATTCTCAGAGATTCTATGCTTTATATTGAACCAGCAAGAAGCAACCCTCAACTTTGAAGCAAACATTAAAAACAGTTGACTTGCAACTCCCTGCCCAATCACGTGATGCCCTTACACATCCCAGGTGAAATGGCCAATGTTAAAAGATCAATTCTGGGATTTTATTAATAGATATCAGATCACTCAAGCATAGACCGAGTTTAGCTGGAGAATTGATTACTTTAACCCCGCCCTGTCCGACAACACACGTGCAATGTTCATCTCATGGGACTCTTGAAGAAGGGTCCTGATACCTTTTTGGGTCAATTCAAGGAACAAAAGGAACAAAACTGTGATCAAAGAAGCATAATAGGATTACTGGTGTCAGACATGGCAGCTACAGTGAGGAAAATGAGTATTTGAACACCCGTTGCACGTTCTCCCACTTAGAAATCATGGAGTGGTCTGAAATTGTCATCGTAGGTGAATGTCCAGTGTGAAAGACAAAATCTAAAAAAAAAAATCCAGAAATCACAATGTAAGATTTTAAAACTATTTACTTGTATGATACAGCTGCAATTAAGTATTTGAACACCTGTCCATTGGCTAAAATTCTGACCCTAAAAGACCTGTTAGTCTGCCTTCAAAATGTCCACCTCCACTCCAATTGTTATCTTAAATTAGATGTACCTGTTTGAGGTCATCAGCTGCATAAAGATACCTGTCCACCCCATACAATTAGTAAGAATCAAACTACTGACATGGCCAAGACCAAAGAGCTGTCCAAAGACACTGGAGACAAAATTGTACACCTCCACAAGGCTGGAAAGGGCTACGGGGAAATTGCCAAGCAGCTTGGTGAAAAAAGGTCCACTGTTGGAGCAATCATTAGAAAATGGAAGAAACTAAACATGACTGTCAATCTCCCTCGGACTGCGGCTCCATGCAAGATCTCACCTTGTGGGGTCTCAATGATCCTAAGAAAGGTGAGAAATTAGCCCAGAACTACACGGGAGAAGCTGGTCAATGACCTGAAGAGAGCTGGGACCACCGTTTCCAAGGTTACTGTTTGTAATACACTAAGACGTCATGGTTTGAAATCATGCATGGCACGGAAGGTTCCCCTGCTTAAACCAGCACATGTCAAGGCCCGTCTTAAGTTTGCCATTGACCATTTGGATGATACAGAGGAGTCATGGGAGAAGGTCATTTGGGTCAGATGAGACCAAAACAGAACTTTTTGGTCATAATTTCACTAACTGTGTTTGGAGGAAGAAGAATGATGAGTACCATCCCAAGAACACCATCCCTACTGTGAAGCATGGGGGTGGTAGCATCATGCTGTGAGGGTGTTTTTCTGCCCATGGGACAGGGCAACTGCACTGTATGAAGGAGAGGATGACCGGGGTCATGTATTGCAAGATTTTGGGGAACAACCTCCTTCCTTCAGCTAGAGCATCGAAGATGGGTCGAGGCTGGGTCTTCCAACATAACAATGACCCGAAGCACACAGCCAGGAGAACCAAGGAGTGGCTCTGTAAGAAGCATATCAAGGTTCTGGCGTGGCCTTGCCAGTCTCCAGACCTAAACCCAATAGAGAATCTTTGGAGGGAGATCAAACTCTGTGTTTCTCAGTGACAGCCCTGAAACCTGACTTATCTAGAGAAGATCTGTGTGGATGAGTGGCCAAAATCTATTCTGCAGTGTGTGCAAACCTGGTGAAAAACTACAGGAAACGTTTGACCTCTGTAATTGAAAACAAAGGCTACTGTACCAAATATTAACATTGATTCTCTCGGGTGTTCAAATACTTATTTGCAGCTGTATCATAAAAATAAATAGTTAAAAAATCATACATTGTGATTTCTGGATTTTTTTTTTAGATTATGTCTCTCACAGTGGACATTCACCTACGATGACAATTTCAGATCCCTTCATAATTTCTAAGTGGGAGAACTTGCAAAATAGCAGGGTGTTCAAATACTTATTTTCCTCACTGTAATTTAGCATCTCAACACATTCATGTAGCACCATTCTATTGATGTGAATGGCGCCTTGATGAGGAAGGTCAGTAAGGAATAGAATAGATGATTAGGGCTATGATTAAACATTTGTATATCAAAAGAACATGTCGTGTTGTCCTCACATTCTACCACGATGATAAATGCCTCCTCCTCTCAGCTGACACATAAGAAGTCATCATGACTCCTCATGTGTCATTGCATTTGTTTTCTTCAGTTCAGGTTATCGCATTTCTTTTCCTCAGTTTCTGCTGAATATTTAATGTCAAGTCACGGAGCTTCATTTCCTAATGTCAACACCCACACAAACTGTCATAACAGTTGCTCAGCCACGACAATACCATGACTCAAATAATCAGCAGAGAGACCGCATTTCCCGACAGTTGATATCAAGCGTTTCACTTCTAGAAAACATTTGTACGTCATGTTCAGAAAACCATTAAAGTGTTTTTGTCTTCAGCGTGCTTAGAAGAATTGCCAGCCTCGGCCTGTGTGCCTGTCCCACTTCATACACAGAGTGATACCTTTCACTACCATCGGTAGGTTAGAGAAATTTGAAGTCAGAAATATAAACTGTAATAATTCAGCAGCTCTTGCACATAGTTTTCCATTTTTCAAGAGATCATGTTAGTGGAAATATCAAATGGGTGCACTTTGAAACTCAGTTGAACCAGTAAAAAGATGAACAACTGTGTTAGAAACTATCTGGTTCTTCGTTAAAAAGTCAAAAGGTACCGCACTGTGGCCAGGCAGTACCAAAGTCCTAATATAGCTAGGTACTTTGGACTAAAATGCCTTTTTTCCAACATTAGTTTTTATTGTTTTCACAACATAACAGAGAAATACAAAAAAATGCATTTATATGTCTTGAACAAACATGTCTACCCCCCAGCCCCACCCTCTCAAGTAATTCCGAATCTTGGTTGGGAATCAAGTCAATGAATTAGTCCATTCTGGTCCAATATATAGAACAAATAAAACAAACATATTTCTGTAATCTTAGGTACTGCAAAGTGCTACTGTTTACATCCCATGGCTCTTCCATCACATCTGTTCTCAATATATAGCAAATGAAGGGGGCCCAGATCTGGTAAAAGCTATGTTGTTGATGTTTTATTGTCTATTTAATTTTCTCCAAGGGGAGAGTTTTAGATAACTCAGTTAACCACCTGCTCACACTTTGACTTGTGGTTTCTTTTCATGAGAGGGGTACCACTCTATTTGCCATTAACACACTTAAGTCTACAAATGTCCTTTAATATTTCTTAATCTTTGAATTATCTGGGTACAGACCCGATATAAACAACTGTGGGGTTAAGGGTATTTGAATCTGTGCAATATTTTGTTTTATTTTTTTGCCAGAATTTTTTTATTTCTGTACATTGCCAAATACAATGGTAAAATGTGCCTTTTTCCTCCTCACACTTAATACAAACATCAGGTATAGCATTGTTATGTCTGTTAAATTTTCTGGAGTGATATGCATCAACCAGTTGTGTTGGAGTAATTTCAGGCAAGTGTTAATGGTTCTCGATTGTTTTTTAGAGCATACCTCCTCTACTTTCTATAGGGATTGCCTACTGTAGATCCTCTCTCCATGCCTCCATGCAGATGTTTCTGTACTTCCACCTTCTAGGTATCTGTAGATTTTTGGAAATCAAACCCCTCCCTAAACAATTGATGTTCATACATTTTTCCATGGTAGACATTTTGGAGAAGTATAATGTTTGATTTTGGTGTGTTCTTCTGAAATTTCTCAACTGTAGGTATTTAAAAAAAAAAAAAAAAAAAAAAAGGATTATGGGGTATGTTAAATTTATCAACCATTTCTCCAAATGTCATCGGCACCTTTTGGGAGATGTAAATGTCTCCTATTTTTCTTTATTTGACTGTTTTACCTGGATGGAAGGAGTCCTTTCCCCATATCGAGCTGAACACAGAGAGAGAGGGTGTTTCTCTTATAGATGGTTTTTAACTTGATGCCGAACTACAATAATATTTTTCACAGTAGGGTTTAAGCTGTATTCTTTTAAGGATTTTTGTTGTTGCTGAGAACAGGTATTAATTGAGCTGCCCAATAGTACCAGAGAGGGTTGGGACACTTGAGTCCCCCTCTGTCATAAGGTAAGTACAATAATGACAGTTGTGTCCTGGGACTTCTGTTATTCCCCAAAAATCTTAAAAACTATTTTTAAATTGAGTGAAGAGGTTACTTGGAGGAGGAAGTGGAATATTTTGAAACAAATACAACAGTTTGGGTAGTTTATTCATCCTCAGGATGTTTATTTTCCCTGTTATTGACATTGGAATATGTGTCCAAATTTCTTGCAGTAATATAATCTCATAATTACTGGTTACAATATGTCTAAATTGTGGGACAATTTGAATGCCTACTTTAAATAGAGGATCCCCTTGTCTACATCTTTTTCGTATCTTAATAGTTTGGGATATATTACAGTTAGTCATGATTTCATCATATAGTTCTGTGGAATGTCATTTTATCCATTTATTCAATTTTTCTCCAAGGCCAACATGTGTCAGGGTGTCAAAAGCTTTTTCAGCATCTAGTGACAGTAATGCTGTATCTGCTGCTCCTCTTTCTTCAAACAATATGTTTAGATTTCTCGCTCACATTATGGAAGCCCTGCCTACCTCAAACAAAGCCGGTTGGATCTTTGCCAATAATATTCCAAATTATTTTCTCCAATCTTCTGGCTATTTAAATCAACATTTAGAAGGCTAATTGGCCTAAAGTTTTCACATTTGTCATTTGGTTTGTCTGTTTTTGACAACAAAGTAATTAGTGCTCCCCTTAAAGATGTTAAAGGATTCCATTGAGAAAAGATTCCCTAAAGATGAACTGAACTTTAAAATTTGGAAAATGGTGATATAATAGATGTATTTTATTTCTTCTCATTGGTAAAATTATTCAAATCGATGAATGTGTAAAAAGGGATAAAATGGTAACTCGGGCGCGTGTTGGAATTCCACAATCTACTTTTCTGGCATGCTATGCTACTCCGTGGCTAACTAGCACTAGCAGCGCAGCCATAGCAACAGCATGCAAAGAGTCTGAGGCTAGCGGACATGGCCGAGGAAACAGAACCCAAGAAGTCTGGGGGGGGTCATACTGTATTGCCCCTGGCTGCAGTAATGAACTGTAGAGGGCTAAGGCAGCTTGTGTTACGATACATTTCCACAGGCTACCTTTGACAAGGAAACTAGTCCTCAACTTATGGCTAGCTGACTTAAAACGAGCTAGCGCTCCGACAGCCCCTGGATTTGAAACGTTCACGGCAGGCAGACGACAGAGAGGTAGCTATGGTTACCTGTTATCAGCATACTATCAAGTCTACTAAGCAAAGGGATGGATGTAACGCTTTTGTCACATACACAAAACTCGAGCATATTCACTTACAAAAATAAAGTCCAACGTAAAGGCTTTATAGCGTTCAACAAAACTGAAACTGACACACTGGGCATTACTTTGAATTGACACAACACCAAGCTAGATACCAAATGATACAACCAAGGGAAAGGGCTAGCAACTAAATACGTTGGAAGCACTCTTATAACAAACTCCACAAGCTAGCACTCCAACCATAGTATGGGAAAATAAACCAAGACACCAACAATATCACAGATCGATAATAATGCGTTTACTAGCAGCTAACTAAACTACAGAATCCAACATCCCTCTCTACTCACCCTGAAGCTAGCTGATGTTCGCCGTCTCAGGGCACATTGTTGATGCAGAAACAGCTGCTGGTTCCATAGTAAACATCTACCAACTCTGCACTAGCCTAAAGTAAAGTAAACGGCAAAACTCGTGAATCCTCTTGCATCTATGGTCAAACTGGGGTAACTCTCCTACGTGCGGCTAACAAGCCATCCCATTGGATGAATTCGTCCAATTACATTTTCCATTTATCTTAAGGTGACCGGATTTCTGAGACAAAATCAGGGGACATTTTCAAGACAGAAGCGTAAATACCTCCAAAACAGAATTTCTTTTTTTGTAAAACTTCAAACGGTGACACTAGACCTAGAGCTGTTCATATTAGGGGCTTAGCCCCCCTAAAGGTCTGATCCTAGAATCACCCCTGCTGCTACTTAATACTTGTACTCCACCACACCTCAGAGGGGAATGTTGTAATGTTCACTTCACTACATTTATCTGACAGCTTTTGCTTTATTGCTTCAGGCTTGTTTCTGCAACAGCTCATTGAGTATTGGATACAATAAAAACTATTGAGGAAATATTTTCCTTTGACATCAATCCAGTATTAAATAAGATTGCTGCAGTAGAGAAACAAGCTACAATGTAAGTTAATAGGGTAATTGTCCAGCTTGTGTTTACATTCACAAAAGTGCTTGTTTTGCTACTGACAGACTCAGATTAATATGCTAAGTCTCAGACAACATTGTGGAAAGGGTTCAAAGGAGGTCAACCTTTCTGTTAATTAAAGACTAAGATCCTTTTTTATAACATGACTCCATGCAAATAATCAGTAATTTTAGCATCTTAAAATATGGCTTTCTAAAACATCTCTGAGCTTGTCTTGAGCAACTATCGGCTACGTTTGGTTCGTGTTTTCTTTCTTTCATTCCAATTTCGGGTCTGTCAGTCACAGTGAAAACCGTGGACATTTCCGGGGACAGATCCAGCCGGGGACAGGGGTCTGGTCTCCGTAATATATCTGCCTCTATTTTCTTAAGCAAACAGGACCTTAACCATGTTTGTCTATTTTGTCTAAATGCAATTTAAAAAATATTGCATTTATATAAGCAGTCTATTTCCTAAAATGCATAATGTGCTTGGATTCAATAAATGAATAAATGAGAGTGCATGACAGTAGGCTGCACCCACCCACACACACACACACACACACACACATCGGTCACTGTCACTCCCCCCCAAATGATCCTGTCCTGAAGGTGGAGCCTGAAACTGATTGTCCTCCGTGTGGTGGTAGTCATACACTACAGGCTTGTCCCTCACAGATCCAAATACATAACCCGTGCCATTAAAATGACTCATTTTGGTGCGTATATGACATGCTGCAGCCATTGCCTATATACCTTCGCAGGTCCTACCATGTCAGCGACGTCATCAATATCGTCAGCTTTCTAATACTAACAAGCAAAACGCGTATGCCATCTGGTCAAGGGGTTTCCCTCCTTTGATACTGTCGATAGCCATAGATAGTACCACTAAAGTTATTTCTTTCTCTGGTTCTTCCTTAATTATTTCTAATATCTTGGGAATGTGGATGTTGTCCAGGAAATGGTTCATTTCAAATGTATTGAGACCTATTTCTGAGCTAAAAAGCTTTTCATGAAATATTTTGAGTTTTCATTTATTAGTTTTCATTTAATAGGATCGACAATATCTTCATCATGTTTTGTACTGAGGTTATAAGTCTTTTATTCTGAAGATGTTTGATGCCCCATGCCAGCACTCTGGCAGGTTTTTTCCTTGATGGTAAAATGTCTGCTTAAACCGTAATAAGCTGAATGAAGCGCTTGTTTTAGATAGATTACATTGTGTTCTCAACAGGAGTAATTTTTGGTGGGCCTCTTGAGAACCTGAGAGGTAGCATTCATCTTCTAATCTCTTTATTTCTGCTTCTAATGATTTTGTCTTCTTGTAAGTTTCTTTGGCTTTAGAGCTAGTAATGTTAATGAGTTGTCCCCTAATGAAGGCCTTAAATGCTTCCCATCTGATACACTCTGAGGTTTCTATCGGATTCATTTCAAAGTAGTATTTAATCTGTTCATCTAAGAAAGTAGCAAAGCCAGTATCGGCCAACCATTTTGTTTTAAATCTCCATTTGGGAATATCACTAGACAAATTGAAATCATAATAGACTGAGGAGTTTGGGTCATGGTCTGACAGCAAGATGGCGTCATAGAAAACTTCCTTTATTTTACATTTTGGTAGGGTTGAAACCAGAAAGAACTATATGCAAAAAATATGACTGGTGTAGAAACATGAATATTGTTTGCCATTGGGATTACCTTCCCTCCAGACATCAATTAGACAAATTTCTTTCATGAAATCGTGAATTACCCCCCTGCTTCTCGAATGTGACTGGTCCACTCCTGAACTTTTGTCCTTCCGTGGATCTAAGGTGCAATTAAAATCACCTGCCATAATACAAGCACCATATTAAGAAGCAACAGTAAGAAATAGGGTTTGGAAAAATGTGGGTTTCTCTCCGTTTAGAGCATACATATTTATCAGAATTATCTGCCTTGTGAATTTGTAGTGGAATAGAGTCATGAATTAACGTCATGACTCCCCATGCCTGATAGGTAAAGGGGTTTTACCCTTCCACCTCCTCCTATCTTTAAGATCATCCTTATGTGTTAGATGGGTTTCTTGAAGAAATACTATATTATATTAGATGTAATGCTTTAATCCTGTTCATAACTTGCTTGACCTTTTTAAGGTTTTTTGTAGCCCTCTGCAGTTCTAGGATCTAATTCTAACCTTAAGGTCAACAGACATATGGACTTACTGTTTTGAATCTTCCCAACACTTTCAGTCATTTCAGACCTAACAAAGAACATAGAACAGAATTATTCCCCTCGGCCATCATTAATCCGCCTGAATACTACGCCATCCAGTGTTTCCCACCTTCATGTATTGGACCTCAAAAAAGCAAAAAAAGGGTCCACGCAATATTAGGATCAGTAAAGCTATGCTGATGTGAAAAAAAACAATAAAAAAAACCCCAGAATAGATAAAACTACTCTGCTACTACGATAAAGGAAATACACTATTTAAAATAGACAAAAATTATCTGCTAAAAAGGTTACAATTTGTTTAAAACACATGAACTGATAATAAAAGCCAAAGTGTTTGCAGTTTATACATAAATATTTAAGTACATATATATTATATACATTACATAATTACTTACATAAACGGACATAAATTTACGAATATTTGCACATTTTTGAGCCAGATAATAAATAATCTGGGCATTACATTTTTTGGTGGATGAGCACTTTTTTACACAAAGAATAAGAAGTAGTTGGGGCGAACGACCAATGAAAGTAGTTCCAAACTGGTCAAGGCGCCCTAGGGTGGCCCAGGCGGGATATTCCATTACTCACTACATATGACTCCCAAGGTAAAGTTTGGCAAAGAAATATACAGTCACTGAGTTTGAAATGGTGTTATGTGTGCTCCTAAAGGTGGGAGAAAACACACCCAAACACAACACAACCTGAAGCTAAATACATTTTAAGTTTGGATTGATTCAGCAACTATGGCAATGGTTTTGAATGTGCCAGAGCTCTGACTTCTATACAAGACGTAGCATTGGCTGACTTTTTTTCATCCGTGCAGTTAAACAACCAGACTGTCAAAGCTCACAGCAATGAGTAGTCGTGTAACCACAGCCCTTCTCCGTCATATAAATTATGAGCAAATGTACTGAGGAATTTAGTAAGTGGTCAAATCCCAGATGGGAATAAGCACGGCACACGTCACGCCAGCTGGTTAACTGTCTCAGTGACTGTTGGAATTTAAATCATGGAACAAACTAGTTTCAGTGCCTAACCAAACAGATATTAAACCAATAACCACTACCTTTTTGCAAAGCCATTATAAAACAATCCTTACAGCTCATTTGGAGCTGAGACTCAAGTAGTTTCCAACATATGCTGTTAATAGAATATTAATTTTGCACGTCTGCAAAAGCTTCCTCAGGTAAAAAAATTGTGGTTTGGACAAATGTTCTACACTTAATTTATACTGAAATATGTTGAGTATGAACACATCTGTCTGTTGTTGACCAACACTGGGGAGAGATAACGACGTGGGATAGTACTTGGCTTTCACATTGTTTGTGTGTGTGTGTGTGTGTGTAAGAGAGTCGGTACCAGTCTGACGCCGGCACCACAGGGTGTCTGGTCTCGGGCTAAACCCCAATCCCCACCCTCTGTCCTCCCTTCCACCTAAAACACGTGCACACACGACAACACACACTCTCTCCCGGGCATGTCTCTGCTGCTGTGTTAATCCCATTGCTATGCAAGAGGCAGTACCACATGGACTCTCATCAGCCTACCTGTCAGCCCCCTCCAAATCAACTCCCAAGCGGTTAAACGCAAACACGTAGGAGGCCCAGTGGGGAGCCAATACATCCACATGCCCGACGGAGCAGACCCCGTCTCTGATCTGTGGCGTCATTTTGAATCCAAAACTAATGCAGACATTCCACACACATGTAAGTGCAGTGGGTTCACATTTCATAAACACATTCCACTGGATATAACAGCTTTAAATGTCAAAATCACCTGCGAAAACCTCTGGCATGTGTCATTGCGTTTGTTCTATATCTCACACGATAGAAAAACATCTCCCTAATCTGGAGAAGCGAAGGTTTCATTGATTGCGTTATCAAGAGAGGGAGAAACAATCTGTCATCACTCAATTTAAAACAAAATGGAATCTAAACTCTGGCAAGGGGGTTCTGGTACAGCAGATTGATTTAAATTATGTTCAAATGCAACAGCTGCATATTAAAAAGTGTTTTCATGTCCCAACAAAAGAAAACAAATACAAGATGTGTCATTCGGTATCAGTGAAACACACAGGATTTAGTTTGCCTTGTCTAAGTTTCCATTCCAATGAAGAGAGAGTGAAGGAAGCCAATGCATGAGTGCAGGGCAAATACTGTGTTTTCCCTCCCATTGCAGCTAGTGACAGGAAAAACAAATGGCAGGGATTTCTAAATTCTCTCTCTCTTTCTCTCTCTCTCTCTCCCTTCCACTCCTCCACCCACCCCCCTACATCTCCACACACGTCTGCAGATGGCAATTGCCATATTAGATGTTTTCTCTTTTGCACATCAAACCGGAGGTCACAGCTGCACCGCTCCTAAACCAGCCGCAGATGTGTCGGCACAGTTACCTGACAACCAGTGCAGATGGAACACTTTCCGAGGCTGGAATTGAAGTGCAAAGCACACACACACACACACACACACACACACACAAAAGAAAAACAAGTGTTGTTTAGCCAGAAACTACTTTGGCTCCCCTAGGAGAGCCACTGAGATCAGAGAATCAAAATGAAGACAAATTTGTTAAGTTTTTGTACAGAGTTTTGTCCCTTACAGCAGCTGGAACACTGAAAGAATTGGGGGTAGGGGGGTGCAACGCTGATTTGTAACTATTTAGACAATGTTGTGTAAAATCGACAAGGTCTGACTTGAATATTAATGAATTCAATGATTTATTTATGTTTCGTCTTTGACAGTGCAAAGCGTGCATGCTAGTAGGCTTGGCCTACAGAGCACCGAGGGGAGAAGGCCTTGTCAGCATTATGTTTGGTCTGTCAGATAGATTAACATGATAAAATATGCACATACTAAAGACACTCAGCGATTTACATGATCAGACCATCCCACGGTACTGCGAGCGTGATTTCTGCTGCAAAAAAAGGAGAGATGTGTTCTCGAAAACACTCCCAATTATGAGATTTACATCCCAATTTTAGCAACCACCTATTATAATCTGTGGTATGAAAAGACTGTACGTGACTGAGACTCCATAATGAACTAATTTGAATTTGGACTGGATGTTTAATCAAATGTGTGTTCTCACTTAGAGGATTTGTGAATATGATTTTTTTTTAACCTATTACTTTTTTTTTTATTCTTTTCATGAAATCCCATTGGAGTCACCCTTTGATTACTACACCGTTTTCATATCAAGAGTTATTTCTTGGATTTTGATGAAACATACAGTACACCATTGTCATTGACATTATTGTTTCTGGTTAAGTAATTAACAATGTATAGATATGCAGTGCAGTAGTCGTGGTGAGAAACGGTCATTTAATGCGGCTCTTCATTAGACTCCCCTTTGCAATTTGGAGTTTAATGAATGAACATGAGTAATAAATGTAAAAATATAATGACAACTAAAACTATATAGACTGCAGATTTGCTTGCAAAGACTACACCTTTTGCATGTAAAGCGTCTCAGTCCTGCAAACCATACGATGATATAGCCTAGGGTGATGATTACTACCCTCTAAATAACCCACAGGGGGGTTTCATAAGTTAGCGCCCCTAGTCGTGACAGGAAATACAACCCACAGGGGATTTCATGAATTAGCGCCCCTAGTGGTGACAGGAAATACAACCCACAGGAGAGTTTCATGTGTTAGCGCTCCTAGCGGTGTTAGGAAATACAACCTACAGGAGTGTTTCATAAGTTAGCGTTAACACTGACAGGAAAAGAGACCTACCAGGGGCGTTTCATAAGTTAGCACCTCTAGTGGGGACAGGAAATAAGATCTACCAGGGGCGTTTTATAAGTTAGCGCCCCTAGCAGTGATAGGAAATATGACCCACAGGAGCGTTTCATAAGTAAGCGCTCCTAGCGGTGGCAGGAAATACAACTTACAGGAGTATTTCATAAGTTAGCACCCCTAGCAGTGACAGGAAATACAACCAACAGGAGCGTTTCAGAAATTAGCGCACCCTAACAGTGAAAGGAAAAAAGTTCTACCGGGGGTGTTGCATAAGTTAGTGCCCCTGGCGGTGACAGGAAATACAACCCACAGGAAGATTTTGTAAGTTAGTGCCCCTAGCGGTGAGAGGAACTACAACCCAGAGGAGGATTTTGTAAGTTAGCGCTGTTAGCGTTGGCAGGAAATCCACTATAAACTGACATAGAAGTCCTAACTGCTGCTTAAAAAAAGAACTTACATAAGCGTTTCTCCGGGGAAGACAATCTCAAAGCACTATATGTGTGCCAGGCCATAAGATAATCATGAGTCCTACCAGTGTTAATATCACAAAAATGAAAGGAAGTGAATTTCAATTAGATAATTTTTGGATAAATTTCTTGAAAAAGAACTCTCTTCTAATTTCGTTTGCTCCACTTAAAATTAGTGCTTGCCGGTTGATATTTTAGTTTGTATAATTAACCCTCTGCCCCTACAAAAAAAAACTATGAATAATTCATAGTAATTTATGGCCCTGCCCACACACACAGGTGTTTTCAGTTAATGTGCCTGATTTGACCTCCTGATTTGATTTCCTAGGACTGTGTGGATGTGGTCATACTGATTGAGTAACATCTTCCTGAGACCCCTGTTGGTGCTGTTGCACCTGTTAGGTTAGGACAAATAACAGCTTTATCATTGTTATTGGTAGAGAGAATTTGTGACTTCTTAAGTTGCCATCCAAGCTCCGGCCCACCTTCAACCTGAGCAGAGTCTAATCAGCCAGAATAACTGAAATCGCCTGTCTAAGTGTTCAGAGGCTTTATGCGTCAGGAAATGTGGCTGGATTGGGCAGGAAATCACCCTCCAGCACAACCAGAGAGGCCTGAACCTGGAACTCACAAAGGGAAGTGAAAGCGAGCCAGGAACAGCAGGACAGAATTCTGTGATTTATTACTACTGTACAAGCATCTCTATTTGGTTGTCCTTCCTTGTAGTCTAGTCCACCACATATTCAGTGGCTGACGGAGGTGAGAAGTGCTTCTTTCAAGTCTAACAATCAGAAGTCACGCCATACAAATGGTTAAGTCGACATGAAATAAATCAGCACTGCAAAGTTGTAGCATTGACAAAGCATATGCTAAACATATGTCTTTAAAGCCCTGGAAAAAAAACTACAAGAGTATGTTTAATATGTATTTTATGTTGCTATTTTGGTATCTGATTCTTTGTTGTAAATAATGTCTTGTAAGTCTGTTTTTATTTTTTTTATGCTCGACACAATAATGAAAATGATTCATTCACATGGTGTTTACTGATGTTAAAAGGGAGAAAATGTATTTATTTTTATGCTTCGATGTCTTGCAATTGACTTCGAGTCATCTCTTTTCAAATAGTGACACAGAGAGACAGCACAAGCTCAGACACCCCAGATATTGATGTCCAATGGAGCCAGACTGATGCAGTCCCTGACCACAACAATCCCTGAGGGGTAAAGGTTAGAGCATGGCCTATTGGTGTTTCCTCCCTGCCAGTCAACCCCGCCTCAGCTGCCGGGAATACAGCTCCCCTATGAACTCTGACCCCCGGCGCTGCCCTGCGGCCGGCCCCAGGCCTCAGAGCGGATCCAGGGCCAGGCCTATACAGGATCCAGATCTGTGTGGTCTGGGGTGGAGACCTCGGTAGAGGAGAGGCTCTTGGTTTTTCACTCCAGTGCGTCAGTGAGCGAATAATAAAACAAGCATGCATCTATTTGTGTCCTTATATACAGTATGTCTGCGGTCACAGGGAATCTGAGCCCCTGCCAGGATCATATCTTTTTCCCCGTTCCGTCCTCGCTCTGTTCTCTTTATCCTCGGGCAGACATCTTAATTACAACCAGTTTGGTTTAAATGTGAACCCAGGAAGCAAGACAGTGCCAAGAAGGTTTGTCCTTTGATGGGCTCAGCGGCTGAGCAGCTGGTGGTCTGCAGTACAGCAGGTCATAGTACCCTCCACTGTCATGGTTTTAACCCAGGAAATGAGTTCAATACGGAGTTGCCGGTGGAGCAATCTGAGGATCAGGGTGGTGGTAAAGAGGTGGTGGGTTGATGCAGGGAGATTTAAAAGAGAAGAGAAGGACGGTTGGTTATATATGATGAGGTAAGAGTTTGTGAACAGGAGGAATGCTTACTCCATGGGACAGCAGTGATGGAGAAGATTAGAGTGGGAGGAAAGAGCCAAAATTCAACATTTTAGCTGTGTAAATATCTAATGTTAGCAAAGAGAATGTAAACAACTTGTAAAATATTGGTTTCACATTGGTAGAGTAACAAACGGACAAGATTTTTTGGAACTAAGATAAGACAATGCTAATTGGTTTCCATGACATAACCTACAGTATTACATAAGACAACCCTGATTAAAAGACGACCCCTTCTTTTTCATTTTTGGAATTCTGATTAATGACAAAAAAACTGCATTCATGACGCCAGCCTTCCGTGACCGCGCACTGCCCCCATCCAATCTCAATGCAGTTACTTGTAATCAAAGAGAACATAGGATTAAATAAACATGGACTCTTCAGAAGAGGTAATTATCTTCACTCGAGGTTATAAGCTCAAACAATGCTGAAAAAAAACAGAGAGAGTTGTGTGTAGCTGATAGTCTTAATTAGCATTGTAGCAACTCATTTGATAATGACTTGAATGCAACAAACGTTCATTAATATCAAATAGTCACGCACTAAAGCTTTAGACTATCCAGAGGGTTGCTGTATGGAATAACATTGACAATATAATTAAAAGGAAACTTTCAAAACGGAATTTACAGTAATGTCCAAAAATATCAACATATGAAGTCATGGCTTGTTTTGTGTACATATATTTTTTTTGTGTGCATACACATATATACATATTTTCCCGGAGAATACAGCCTACGTGATAATTGTTGTAAAAAGGCAACAATACCCTAGTGCTCCTTGCTGTAATAAAGCTGCTAATGCATGCTACTGCCTCACTGGTTTATTCATAATCACGGTGTTCCCTATGTGTATATTAGCATTAGAAATGTCAAAGTATTCATTGCATCAAGGAGAGATTTAAATCTGCTCAAAGTGGCGCTGATGGAGGGACTCAACACATTTGCCATCTGTATTAGTCCAAAGCGAATGGTGTCATCTCGGTGCTCAGTCTACTCCACGTGTGTGATGAGTGCTGCTGGAAGCCCTTCACACTGCTGTGAGCAGAGCAGGCACATGTCTCCATCCAGCCAACTTCTGACTGACAAGCCTTCCCACCAACCCCACCCCCTTTCCACCAATTAGCTCCAGTATTAGCATATGCACTCTATTTGCATGAGCACCGACTAATTCCTGGTGTCGTCGCGCAGCTGTCGAAGTAGATTAGCCATGCTAGCAGTCAGAGAGAGATCCCCGTCTTATCGCCTGTCTCAGTGCCGGATCTTGGTATTTTCTGTACTTTGTCATGAAAAACGCTTTCCTTGACCATCTGAGAGGGGGGAATATGAATGAAGAAATATTTGTGATAACGTTATAAGCGTTTGAGCAGGGAGGTTGCTCTCAGCATGCTTGGATGGGTCTACTGGCTGAGAGGGTTGACAATAACTGAGTGTGTTCTGGCGTGTTTCTCACAGTAAAAATCTTAATATGATGATTAATATCATGATGGTGTCCTTCCAACACGTCGTGGGAAAATCCTTTGCTTCCAACCTATGTATGTAAATCCTTCTAAAACTGCTATAAAGCACATATCCAATGAAATTAAAAAAAACATAGTAATTGAAACCTGTGCAGCTCACAAGACCCTATACTTTAGGTGAATATAATATAGTTATAAATATACTGTATATATAAGTATAGAAGCCATACCAACAAAAGGAAATATTAAACATGATAAGTTAGAGATGATATGAAAAGCCCTTATCATTTTGAACTGAGAAATCAAGATGTTGACAAAACATATGTAAATTTATTTCATAAATAATAAAACTCCCGTAACTTTATTTAACTAGAAATAATTTGAACTTTTGATGTATGATCTTATTTTATGTATTCAATAATCTAAAATTAAAACTTCTTAATTCAACAATCCCTCTCAGTTATGGAAGCCTCATTTCCGCAATGAAAAGAAAAGAATTAAGCATGAAAACTCAGGTTTTGAATAGAAATAATCTATTATTATTATATATAATATTAATATAATACTTCTTACTCAGTCTCTTTTTTGTATTATCATACATAATTTTTTTTGTTCCTGTCATCCTCTTTGTAATTGTTTCACACACCCGCAAAGAAATATGCACATCTACATGTTTTCATTGCTGCTGTCAAGCCAATAAGGGTTTCAATAAATAAGTAGTGTTATTAATGGGAAGGGATTGCATAATGCTGCCATGATTAATGGTGTTCATGGCAAGAACAACATCTTGGAGGCCAGAGGACAGGCTTATCACATGAAAGAAAAACACAGATAAACAGTAATATCAAAGGTGAGAGCCCCTTGGCAGCAGCAAATGCTAACACATTTCCTGTGTTTACTATAGTATGTGTCATAGTAAAAATGAGGTATTATGTTTACTTTAGGTTTGATCCTGTGTCCAAAGAGTTTTCTTCCTCTTGATTGCCACTATATACACTGAACAAAGTGTCTAAGTCTAAGATGTTTTCGTTTATCTGTCTTTTAAGCCCCCAACGTCTCCTTACAGGCAGCGCTGCCTGGAAGGCACTAGGATTAGGCAATGGTTATGTTTAGGGTTATGGTTAGGGTTAGGCAATGGTCATGGTTAGGTGCCTTGAAGTCAATGGTCGCAGCTTGACGTTGGGGGATTAAAACACCATCAAATTACTTTTTTTATGTCCACAAAAGGTTAATTTCTCTCAAATGTTCACAAATTTGTGTTACTGAGCAGGAGATAATCCATCCACATCACATGTGTGGCACATCCAGATTCTGATTAGACAGCATGATTATTGCACAGGTGGATCTTAGGCTGGCCACAATAAAAGGCCACAAAAATGTGTTAAGATCAGCCAATCGGATTCTTCCATGATCGATCCTTTGCTGTAGCCCCCTTTAACAAAATACAATGGAACAATTTACCATTTCAGATTAAAACCACTCCTACTCTCAAACACTTCAAAACATATATTTTCTTTCCTTCCAGGCCTTTCCTTCCAGTTAAGGAAAGCTATCATTACTTTTTATTTGTTGATTATTTTACATTGTGACATACTTTGTATACAATTGCTGTACTATTGTTGTTTTTACCTTGTAAAGCACTTTGGGCAACACAGGTTTTAAAGGAACACGCCTCTGTTTTTTGAAATAGCAATATTCACCATCTCACCTAGATTTAAATATGTAGACTAACATTGTCTTAGTCCAGCGGCGCTGCCACTAGTTTAGCTTAGCATAGTGACTGGAATCCTTTGTTGCATGTCGTGAGAAAAAAAATAGATCCTAATTACTTCTTGTGGCCTGCGTATTCACTATGAGTACAAATAGCAAAGCAGATTAAGACCAGGCGATTTCCTAGGCAGATATTGACTTGGGACTATATTGGGGCAAAGCACTGTTACTATCACGCAACACCTGAAAAGTGAGTACAGGTTTATATGGGTTGATCTATCCCGTAAAATAACCATGCGTCATGTTTACGGTAATCACTAACTCTGTGGGCTGATGTTTATTGGGTCCATTCGGCAGGTTCATCTTGATATGACACGGAGCCTGGTCATTGATGGCAGTACTTTGTCCCTCTCGCCACTACACAGACACTCTATTTCAGTTGGCATAGGTTGGCAAATTCCAAACACACTTGTTGGCTCTCATCCTCAAACCTCAGGGTGTTGAGTGACTGCAGCCTCCTTCTCCTGTTATCTATTTCCAAAGCACAAAGCTCCTCTTCCTCTGGTACGTAGAGGCATGGTTCGTTATAAAAAAAAAAGTGTTTAGGTTTTTCTTTTCTTTTTTGGCTCACTTTTACTCACGCCAACAAAGGATTCCATTCACGACATGCTAAGCTAAACTAGCGGCGGCCCGCTGGACGAAGACAAAGCATGCATTGGGACAAAAAAATGTGTTGCCCCCCTATCTAAATCTAGGGGAGACAATGAATAACCCTATTTCAAAAAACTAGAAGAGACAGGCTTGAGAAAACAACAGAAAGTTTCCAAAGTTTAGAATCAATTTAAACGTCATTAAAACCAAAACTCTGGGCAGTGTGTCTACTGCAGAAATCCAACTAGCTCACCACAACGTCAATGCTTCAGCATCACAACAGAAAACATTGAGTCTAACTTAATAAAAGTAAATCACAAAGTTGTACGGACAATACATCTACACTAAAACACACCACCTACCAAAGAAAAAAATTGCTCCGAAGAGCCGACTTGTTGACTATCCCTTCTGAAAAACAGCTGATCAACGATCTACTAGCATAAGTGTACCAGAGCTCTGTGACA
Source organism: Etheostoma cragini (assembly GCF_013103735.1). Classification (NCBI taxonomy): domain Eukaryota; kingdom Metazoa; phylum Chordata; class Actinopteri; order Perciformes; family Percidae; genus Etheostoma; species Etheostoma cragini. Next base: position 18,416,026 of record NC_048424.1, read on the forward strand.
TTGTAATCAAATATTTAAATGAAAATAGGTTGAGTAGAACTAATATTTAAATATAGGCCCATATACAGATCCACCTCAGGTTGAAAAGTGTAGTTCTGGAAGTTAAGTTGCATAACTTAAGGTCATGTTTATGTATGTTTAATGTAGTTTAGTATAGTTTGAGGTTGTTAACAACAATGCAGTATGGCACTTAAATGCACTTAATGTTTAGTTTTTTGAGAGATGATGTAGTAAGCAATGTAGGCAATCCAAATGTTGCTTTTCCGAAAATGTAACCAAACTGTTGTATATTATTGCTCTTCAATAAAACAAAAGCACTTCTTATCCAATTACTTGATTACTAAAGTAATCGATAGCTGCAGCCCTAGTGTGTGTGTGTGTGTGTGTACATATGTATTTATGGCACACATGTGTGGCTCCATAAGGCTGGCCGTGGCTATGTCATCAGGTTGCTTTTACTTGATTTAGCTCTTGCTTTAGATATCCAACACGTTCTCATTCCCGGTGCGTCAAAAACTGCCGCTTGGTCAGTGGCCCTATGCTTCAAGAAGTGACGCTCTAG
>NC_048424.1:18416687-18425047 GCF_013103735.1 Etheostoma cragini
CTAGAGCGTCACTTCTTGAAGCATAGGGCCACTGACCAAGCGGCAGTTTTTGACGCACCGGGAATGAGAACGTGTTGAGATATCTGGTGGGCTGTTTCTCCGTGTGAATACGGGAATGGCTTCTACAGCCCACAGATTACCAAACCAGAGTGCAGTTAGTTTAAGTTTAACATGCTCTTTTGGCGTTACCATTTTATGACCAATTTTAGTCTCAACTAAATTTTAAAAATATGTAGTGTAGCAGCAAGATATTGGAGCACATATTTCCCAGAAAAGCCTCAAAATCTTAACTTGCCCACGGATGATAGAAAGGTTGAAATATTGTGTGCCAAAGCTTGGTGAATGTCTTGGCAGGAGTAGGGTAATATTACAGGAATAAGTCCTCTCTCATTAACGCAACTAGGGAAGGAATGACTCCATCCCCAGTGCTTGTTGGTTTTATTTTAACTTGAAACTCTGTGTCAACACCACGGAAGATTATTACAAGTCATAGCAGAGTCTCTCCCTGTCTCTCTGGTTGCCATCACACTTGTAATGTCTGACAATTAAAATCTAATCTTTTCCATTGGCTCTCACAGCTAGCATGCCAGCCCACTGCTGAACATGATAAGCAACAATCACTTTGATTCCTAAATTAGAGCACAGGAACTGCCGACCCAATCTACTCACATAACCAAGTACACTGCAACAATCTTTTAGCCCACTGAAATTATATCTGGCATTGGCTTCAGCAGGTTGACGAGCAAAATAATGAGCGCATGAAGAAAAAGCATTCTGTCTCTCTGATATTGGAATGTTTCAGTGTTTTTTGCCTCAACCTCAGCTTTTGTTCTGGGCTTTGCCGTTCCAATAATAAATAATGCATCTGGTTCATTAGTTTGTTCACTCTGAGGTGGACGGGGAAACTCTGTTTCACCTCAGGGTCATTAATCAAGGAGAACAAGCTGTCAGGAATAGGAACTCAGAGTCACAACATGCCTTCGCTGGCTCACTATTGCCAAATGTCAGATCATATAGCATTTTTGGTAGCCGCATGTCCACACAGGCGCCCCGCTCTCCTCTAATGATCAAACCCATGACAAATATGTTTGTGAGATATCTGGCATAGAGGAGTTGTGTTTGAAATATTGCTTTTAAAGCCAACTGAGTCGACCTCCAAAAGGCTGGCAAGTCTAGTCTGGCAAGAAAAAGTTGACATTTTCCATGAAGGCTCGTCTACTGCTGACGGGAAACGGCTCAGTGACAGGGCAGCCCAGCCCAATAGCTCCTCCTTTTATTAGCGGTTTATTCCTCTGATTATAATAGGCGCAATGCACTTCATATCATATAACCCTATGTGTGGGATTTGGAAATACACGCTATGACAACACTCAACTTCCCGTGGTTACACAGATTTGTTTCCCACGTGAGGATCATTTTGTCAGTTTTCGCCTTTTTGTATCCAGCCCTCCATCTGGTCCCTGCAGTCACTCGGCCACATCCCCGTGCTGTCTCTCCGTTACATGAGCACCAATGGAACAATGCCACTCTTTCCATGGGCAAACCCAAGCTGTGCTCTCACTCTGGCGCACTATTGGCCCGCTTTCCCAGTGAGAGTGTGTGTGTACATGCCCCTATTTGTGTGTACCTAACGTATGATTTTTGGGAAGTTGGCTTTTACAAAAATCATTCTGTCACAGATATTTTAAAATCAAGATATATTTGTTTTAATTTGAGTTACTAGCCAAATGCGTTATCATGGCAGGGCCGGGCAGAGCAAACACACAACAACCAATACATCATATATTATGTATTTCATTTAATAAAGCCTGTTTGTACATTATGTCCTTTGTTCGTTCAGTTAGAGTGACCATGTTCATTCAGTGTGTGCCTGATGCCAGGATCAACTGACACAGTCCGGTCACATTTGTTTTCTTCAAACTGGACTCTATTTTCCTATGTTTTTGTGTCAATGTGACTGATGGGAACATCCATTTTAGACATCGGTCCAGTATTAAGCATGATCGCTGCAGCTACAATATAAGTTAATAGGACAATTGTATGTACAATATAATATATCAAAGATTGTTGTTCCCATAAGTCCCTTAGACACAAAAACGTAGGAAAATAGGGTCCAAGTTGAAAACAAAAGGTTTCAAGTGTACCTTCCACATATGTTCGACATAAATAATGATATATGAATAAATAAGTAGTAGTGTAGTATTATTGGGGGCCCACACAATGGTATGTGTAAAGGCTTTAGGCTGCCCTACAGGTTATTGTAGGCCCAGTTTATTATTATTATTATTATATTATAGAGGCCCCCACCCTTCAGCTTGGGTAGATAGATATTTGGGAGCTCCTATGTTTCTTGTGTGGGACTCATCGCTCGGTCAGTCCGCCTTTTCCTCTTTCTGTGTTCCTCCAACAATGCTTTCCTAGCTTTTTGTTTCTTTTTTGCCAACTCAGCCATGACCATATTGTGAAATGCTCCATTGTTACCGTGTTAGTCGGTTCATGAACGGGCGTATGTGTGCAGTGCCGTGAAGCAATTCGTTACATTGCGAGACCTGATATCACGCGATACTTCCTGACGCTGAGTCAGGCCGAAAGTTGCAAGGGTGAATTTTCTGCTCAGCTAGGGTAACACCTCAATACTGTCATCCTTTTAGATGTTTTTAGATTGAACTGTGTTGTGAGGCATTTGCAGTAATCTTTGCTGCAAATGTTTATTAACACTATTTTAGACCAATATTTTGAGATTACAGCCTTGGAGAAATGCTGGTTGGTAATGCCTTTAGTAGAGTTTCTGTGACTAATAACAAACTGGATATCCTATTCGAAGTCTGCTTTTGCTTTGTGCTATTTAATGTTGGCTTCCATCAAAAAAAAAAGTCATATAGCGAATCCAATCACTCGGAAGTTTTTCAAAAAGCTAAAAAAACCTGCATAGTTCCTCTTTAAAACACGTTGAAGACCCCTGGTGTAGAGTATTGTGTGTATTTGTATCATTATGTGTGAGCTGCCCGCTGCTCCTCTGGGTCCGTTTGAGCGGCAGCAGCCCAGGGAGTTTTGCTCTCATTAGGAGCGCCGTGGGCCAACTCAACATTACTCCATCCATGAGAAAAAAAATATATAAAAATTCTACAGGAGAAATGGCGAATGTGCATGAGAGAAAAGAGCCAGCTGCTGGGAGGTGTACGCTCTCTGCAGACTGAGCTCAACAGTGCGGGGTTGGAAGCATGAAATGGGAGCTTTGTGTTTGACCAAGTAATCATTTCCTGAACTACTTTTCATAATCTACCTTGAATTATTATGCTTGTGCACAGTACCTATAGTCTTCCTACTAGTCATGCAAAATCCCCAACTACAGAAATAAAATATGATATACCGTATATTAAAAGTAACATTATTGTTACCTGCTCATACCCAGTCTTGTATAAAGTACTTCAAAGCAATACTTGGGTCAAAGTTCACGTTTTTAAATATATTATCAGTGTCTGTTATTGAACGTACTTAAGTATCAAAAGTAATTTTTTTATATTAAATGAACTTAATCTTTAGTCAAAGCTAAAAGAAATCTTTGATAAGGAACTTTATTGTGGCTATCTTTTTTATTATTGTTATTTTTTAACCTTTATTTATCCAGGTTTGGGAACAAATTCTCACTGTTAAATAGCAATGAATTGCTGCGTTACTGACTTTAGGCCAAGTTTTGTTGGTCCATGGCGCGATCACTTCCCTCTGCCTCAAGATAGCAATACACCCAGAAGGCACCTGAACACACCTACCTGTAAGACCAGCACGCATAAAATGGGCGCAAGTGCATTTTATATTTAAACAACATGGGCGCTGGATGGGAGATTGACAACTGCGTCCCTCTTAAACTAGCAAAGACACTTGGGTGGGGCGGTGCGCTGTGCCGGGTGCAAGATAGGGCCAATTTTCTCTGCGCAATGAATCTTACAAATGGGGATAATGGGCTGTCAGTCCTCAAAGAAATTCATGGGCCTGCACTCACTTGCACCCACAAGATATAACAGAAGAAAAATAGAGAGGAGTTGAGAAGTAGGATAGGTGTGGGCAGAGGAGGTTTTAACACCAACCCCTGTAGGTTTAAAAGTTGGCTCTATGGGAGTGGTTCCAAACCTGATTGTCTGGAACTCCACCAGGGGTTGTGAGACAAATCTGAAGGGTCAAAAGATGATCGACAGCAAGGAAGAGAACAAATGACTAATGTGTTCAGCCTCTCAAGAAGTGTTTTTTTTCAATAGTCTCTCAGAAGTGGGATGCTACACTGCTGGAGTTTTATGGGAGATGATGTCCCATTCTATGTAGGTAGTTAATTGATAGTGTAGTCTTTTTGTAAATTATGTGGATCAAACAAACACACAACATATCCAACCTACCCTGTAATTAGGCACAATAAGAGAGAGAGGAGAAAAGAGACACAGAAAGTTAATAAGAGAGTAGCGTGGGACTCCTCAGAGACACAGTGCAGCTTGTAAACATTTTGTAGAAACTGAATTAATGGAAGTACAATTTATTATTTCCCTGTCATCATAGCCTGTTCATGTTAACAACGACAGGGGCATCTGCTCTTAACATACTCTCTCAAATGCACCACAAGGGCATGTGTGGAGAAAAAAGAAAAAATTGGAGGTCAAGACACCTGTTGACCGGTTTGATGCTCAATACCCGAGTTACCTGAAAAAAGATCCAGTGTGTCTTACATGAAGAGCTTGAGAGAAAATTTGATCTCAACCAAGCCCATCTGTTTGATCCATGAATTATGGAGCAGACAAGTGGAGAAGAAGGAGAAGTGAGCAATGACTAATCAGCCTGGCAATTGGATGAGGCTGGCGAGTGTCCCGTATGTGTATGTGACTGCGAGTTTGTATGCACGTACACGTCCGTCACTGTGCAAATGTCTGGAAACACTACAACTAGGTTGGACAAGCCCGCGCTCACAGACAGATAGCGTTGCACGAGCAACTGGCCTGTGCAGCTGCTTCCCGTCGCCGCCGCAACCTCGTGTGCCTGCCGACAGCAGGGAAAATAGAATTTGTCAAATCAGAGCCGCCGCTGATGAGGAAAAACACAGACCCATATCCCATACATCAGCCAGCTGATCGGAAAACTTCTCAGGCCTTTGCTGGGAACAAAAAAACAGCGACAGAGTGCACACACACACACAAATAGCAAAGAACAGAGCAGTCCAGGGGCGAATGCACGCCCACGCTCACTCCCAGACCAAGGCAGGCAGAGTGTCGGGTTGCGTCTGACTAGTGTGCGTGCACATATGCGCGTGAGTGTATGTGTGTGTTTTACTCTGGCCGGCTCTCGGCTTTCACCCTGCTTGCCATATGTGTGGGTGTGTGTGTGCGTGTGCCCCCTGCGGGTCAAGTTCTCCTTCTTACCATAAGACATTGAATGCAACGACAAATAAGAGTCTGATTAGTTCCTTCCTTCCTCAACATTACAAAGCCTGGCCTAATCCCTGAGCAAACACACCGTCTACAGGGAGAGGGAGGAGGCGAGCGAGGGGGACCTGTGGAGAGTTTGTCTTTTTGAGAGAGGATGAAGAGTGAGGAGGTGGATGAATTGATGGTGGAAGAAGAGGGAGGGACCGGGGGAGTGGGTTGAGAGGGATGAATCGATAGAGTGAGGGTAAGAAGAGTCAAGAAAGATGAGATTTGGAGAGTAGGAGGAAATTCGAACAATGCGTGAAGGTGGTGAAAGATGGAGGGGTGCAAGAAAAGATGGAGGGGTGGAAAGCAAGGGGATTAAACATGCAGGAGCTCAGGTGAAAAGCTATCACTCCTGCTGACCTGTGCTGAGGATCAAACCCCGAAGGGGGAAATGAAACAGGACTGCAGCTTGATGAATGCACACTCCTGTTTGCCAAGGCTAATGCTCCCTGTTCAAACACCCAGGGGTATGTAGGATGTGTGTTTGAATGTGTGTGTAAGTGGTTAAGGTGTCCGTGCGTGTCTGTAGGCAAAGAAAGTGGCCCTGGTGACGTCTCTAACCAACCAATCCCTGACATCTTGCAAAAGTTCATCCATGTTTCCGGCCTACAATTACCTGTAGACTAAGTGTTCTATTACTTTTGCAGTAGCGAAGAAAGTCACGGCACTCGCGCTTTCAAGTGGAACAGGTCAGCGCCCTCATTTACGGACGACTTTCACAGCATCAACTCCGATTTGTCGACGTTGAGTTAAGAGACTGCAAAGGCCGAAATACCTTTTTTGAAAATGTCTCTCTTAAGTCAAGGACTTTTGAACAAGGAGAAAGGCAAATGTCACGATAGAGTGAAATGAAACATTATTTAAATCTAATCAAATAAGTAAACGAAAAGTGACGAAGAGGGAGCTGAGCCAGAACGCAAAGCTGTTGATCTACCGGTCAGTGTTCGTTCCTACCCTAACCTATGATCATGAAGGCTGGGTCATGACCGACAGAACGAGATACAGGGTACGAGCGCCCGAAATGGGTTTCCTCGGGAAGGTGGCTAGCATCTCCCTTAGAGATAGGGTCAGAAGCTTAGTCATCTGAGAGGAGCTCGGAGTAGAGCCGCTGCTCCTTCACGCCGAAAGAAGCCAGTTGAAGTGGTTCGGGCATCTGGTAAGGATGCCTCCAGGACGCCTGGGTGTTCCAGGCACGTGCAGCTGGGAGGAGGCCCCGGGAATACCCGGACTAGGTGGAGGGATTATATCTCGGGGAAGGGAAGTTTGGGGTTCCCTGCGGGAGCTGCTGTCTCCGTGACCCGATACCAAAATCAAGACAATCAAGACAATCCCATTCATCGCAAGGGCATAGTTGCTGTAAGGCATTACCCTGGTGATGTCATTAGAGTTAGCTCTGCTTGGGGACGATATATTTTAAGTGTAAGCATGTAACTTGGGAACATGGCGTTCAAAAGAAGTATTTACAAGGGGTGTAAATCAAATGTTTTTATCACGATACAATATTAACAGATTTTTTAAAGTCTGTCACAATAAGATTTTGATTCAGTTCAGGGGCCTGCAATCGACATGACACATATTTATACCAACTCAAAAAAGGCCCCTGAAATGTTTTATTACAGAGATCTTCCAGACATTTAAATAACATATTTTCCTTTTCAATTAAAAAAAAAAATCAATGTAAAGTGGGTTATCTAAAATGAAGGGGCATCTTACAAACGATAAGTGTCAATATTTTCACTTTGCATCGATAATATTGGATTGTGGATCTTTGAATCAATACATCGATCCAGATCAATGTCTCGTTCCCCTAGTGTTTACCAGCCAGAAAGGTTGAACGGGCTAGATCATTAATGGCGAAGAATTGGAAAACAATAATGCTAAACACCTATCACATGTTCCAAAATTAAAACTCACTCCCAACTCGTCAAATACCAACGCTAATTAGTGGACCCTTAGTGGACCCTCAGATACCAACGCACAAGACACCCTTTAGCGTCTGTATGGGATGCCCCGGTCATAGCGGCAGTTCAACCACAACAATGTTGCATAAGTCTTTTCCTGGTTTTACAGGCTATATTACAGTAAAGCTGTTTCTGAACTTAGAGTGTTGTTGCTGTTCTATTATTTACATTTGCCTCATATAGACATTATGTCCACATTGCTGATGATTATTTATCTGAACTCTAAGTGTGAAGATATTTTGTTAAAGCCCCAACTGTCAACCCTAGAATATTGCCGCAATATTGCTAGAGGTATTTGGTCAAGAATATTGTGATGTCTGATTTTTTTTCATCAGCCAGCCCTAAATTATAGCCAGGGAACCGTGGTTTGTGTCTGGTTCTTGTCAATTAAAGGTACATCTTTTAACCCCACCCACAAGTTTCCTTAATAAATAAAATGAATGGTGATTTAATTTCTGACCATTAAGTCATTAGTAAATTGTTTTAGCAGTAATTGTAAATACTGTGTAACTGTTCAGTAAATGTGGAACCAACAATGGGACCAATCTTGTGTTTTTAACCCCGATGAGCTGTGTCGTGGTATAATTTAGATAATCGACACACACCAAGGTTGTCTTGAGGTGCCAATCACTGGAAAAAAGAAAATCTTACACACTTTGGCTTTGGCTTAACACACAATACAAGATAAAAATCAAGATCAAATGACCACAATGAAAAATTACAAAATCTAAGAAAACAATGCAAATGAGAATACGATGCACCATTAAAATAAATACACAATAGGTGCTGAAGTACACTTTAAGCTTAAGCTTTTTCTTACTTTCAAGCTGTGTTGTGGTTCCATGTCATTATTTGTTCCATTTGGCGTGAGCTCTCATAAGAGCATTGAGATAAGGGAGCAGTGTGTGTGTGTGTGTGTGTGTGTGTGTGTGTGTGTGGGGGGGGGGGG